>NC_143569.1:30413000-30721500 GCF_054136105.1 Typopeltis vanoorti | reverse complement strand
TTTGGTTTTTTTTTTGTTGTATTAAAATAATTAAGTGATAAATAAATTTAAATACACAAATCAAGTTTTTACTTGTATTATTTGTGTTGTTTATTTGTGCGTAATCAGGTTGGGGGGACGTGATCTATATAAGAGAGTAGATCGCTGAATAACTTTTTATAGAAAAGTAGCTCGCGTAGTAAAAAAAGGTTGAACACCACTGCCCTATGAGGGCAGTGGTGTTCAACCTTCTTTGATGATGTGTGGATTGCAAGATTTTGTTAACAAGTAGGAGAGAAGATGATGGAAGATATGATTCATTGTGCCAGAAGAAATTTTTCAAACGAGGAGAAAAACAAGGTCACACTTGAAAGCTGTCTAAGAATGTGGTTAGTAAAGATGTGACGATAAGGTCTTTTCTTGGAGTAGTGAATGAGTGAAATGGATTGCTAGGGGCAGTTGTGAGAACTCCAACAGCACCAAAACTAATCCTATAATTAAATTTAATAATGCAGATACATGTAAACAATTTAATATAACTGAAAATTTTATGCAAATTTCATACACAAAAGATTGTAAACCAACAATACACGAGTACTATGGGCTAAGGATTTTTTTTTTTTTGCATTCAATTTTATTTATTTTTTTGTTCATTTCTATACCTGGTCCAGAAACCATGCAATAGAGAAAAAACTTAAGCAACCTGAGGTCTCCAATAAGCGGGATGGTGGTTGTAGTTTCACAGCAGGCAATAAAATTCATCTTCCACCTAAAGACAACCAACAAACATCCATACTCAGTCTGGTGAGTTTGAATTACATTCACAAACACCTGCTGTGCTGTTGGCTAAGACGTTTAAGGAGACGTATGATATTGTGTTAATTGGGGTCTCCAACAATAACTCTTGATTCCATGGAGTGCCCATATAAATATTTACAGAAAAATTTAATTAGACATTATTTAAAATATTTGCTCTCAGAGAAAAATGCAGCCAGAAAAGTTAATTTCATTAATGTCAAACGGTAATTCCATTTGCTGTTCTCATCACTGAGCAAATACAATAAGTTAATTCAATATGAATAATGATAAAAGTTAAGAAACAAAATAAGGTTCAATAGCATAAGAAATATGGACTAATACAATTAAAATGTAATAGGATCATTTATGCAAATTTTGTATGCATCCAATTTTTTAAACTTTCTTCCATACTGCATTTCAGCACCAAAACTAATCCCCATAATTAAATTTAATTATGCAGATATATGTAAACAATTTAATATAACTGAAAATTTTTATACAAATTTCATGCACAAAAGGTTGTGAACCAACAATACATGAGTACTATGATGAGCTAAGGATTTTTTTTTTTTTTTATACCTAGTCCCTTCAATAGACAAAACTTTCAAGCAACCTGAGGCATTAAGTGGGATGGTGGTTGTGGTCTCACACCAGTAAATAATTCAAATTACTCAATGTAATTCAAACTCACAGCCTGGTGAGTTTGAATTACAACACCTACTGTGCTGTTGGCTAAGAGAATTCATTATCTTTTTTTTTCCTAGCACACACAAGTTTAAAATTTGTGTATTTTGTTATGATGTGACAACCTGATATCATGTGAATTATCCAACATTAAAGCTAAATTTGCTGCTCTCAGAGAAAAATGCAGCCAAGATGTTAATTTCATTGTTATCAGACGGTAATTCCTTTATGAATCTCATCATAGAGCAATTAAATCAACTTTTCCATTAATGATAAGGTTAACAGAATTGTCTGAAAAAAAAGAGAAGAATAGCATTTTTAAAGTGATTCCTCATGAGCCACAGAATGGCCACATTGTTCCAAATAGTATTTAATGAGTGGAACTCCCTTTTTGTCTTATATTCTGTCTTCTATTCTTTGACACTGAACAGTCAGTGCCCAAAACACTCCTTTGGGATATTTATTCGTACTTTTCACAATGGTATCGCCCAAATATTGCAGACTGGAGCATGTTGCCACAAATTACTCATTCCACTTCATCCTTTATGCTCTACTGGGTAGGTATAGGGAATCGACTGGCCATTAAGTGAAGAAAACTTCCTGCTGTGTTCCTAGTGCCACTTCAACATCAAGGCATAGAACATTGTCTTGATGGAAGTATCCATTTGACAAATAAGTAAACTGCAGCCATAAATGGGTAAACATGATCAGCAGTGATAAAATAGGCTATGGCATTCAGGAGACTTAACATCTGCCAAGAAAACATTCCCATACCATTACCTTCCCACCACTAATCTCATCTGTTGCAACTGGCAGGAAGAGTCCATGGATCACACTTGGAAGCTATTTGAGTGTTGCTACCATATTCTGGTTGTGCTATCAGAATGATACAGTGCAAACCAGGTGACATTTTCCCAATCTGCTGTTCAAGTGTCGGCAATCACATGCCCACCACTGATGCTGCATCCTCCTGTTCTTAGCTGAATGAATTAGGACCCTACCTTGACCACTGGTGTACTGAGATGACTTACTGATTGTGGCCCTCCATTTGTCTTTGCCTTCTCTGTGCATCAGTGAACTGTTTCTGCTCACAGGACTGTCAGTGACATGGAGTTGTTTGGTTATTACACCACTCCTGGTGCACCTTAAATACTGCTGTGTGAAAGTAGACATTTGTAAGATACTGCCACCAAAATGTACCACACTCACACCTTTTAATTGTTGGATGCCTATCTGCCCAATTTATATAGCATCTTGAACTGTATTTTCCTAAACAGAGAGGCAAGTCAATCTTTTCTATTAAGCACAAATATCAAAATGAAGCCATCTCTCACTACAGTGAACAAGAAATGGTTGGTTGTAATATATTGCTACATTTCCATCAGCAGAGCATTGTGCTTATGGGGCTTTGGTTAGCACTTCACTAGTCTGTCAGTATTATAATGGCGTCTGCTATAGTGAGATTTTACTGTGGATCAAGATTCATTCTCAATAAACCTTAAATTATTCAGGAAATCCATGGAGACGGAAGATTTGTGTGAAAGATTAACACGTTCGCTGCCACGCTACTTCAGCATAGTCTGTTCCCGTATGCCGAGCAATTTCACTTCAAGATCAGTACAGTAATCTCGTTGCCGGCAGTAAGTGTCATACAAGTATACGTAGTTGGCAGCGAACGTGTTAAAAAGCATCTTCTATTTAGAAACTACATACATTTACATAGTCAGTCTATCCTCAAAACCAACATTCTTCAGTTCTGATATGGTTATCTAATTCTGTTCACTTTCTCCCAATCAACCAGATCCAGATGATCAGCTCATTATACAATAGAACAACCACCCTTTATCTCTGCTGGTTAACATTAAGTATTGTAGCAAACTACTGAAGTATCCTCAAAACTTTTTACACTATGTCCTCAAAGCTTCAAATTATTCTCAATTCCCTTGTTTTCTCCTGTATAATTCAAAATGTATGCAATCTCCCATCTATGGATCCCAAAATTCACAAATTTCATATCTGAAAACTGAATCTTCCTGCAATCCTGATCTTTGTGGAAACTTAATCCCTAACACTGCTCTCCCCCACAGTAACTGATATCAGAAAGCCAATTTCCAATCCACTATGACAACCAAATCCACTTATATGGAACTGTCAAATGCCTTTTGTGAAAGCCAGAAAAATTATAGTATATGCTTTTTGCCCTCTACTGTTCTTGTAACTATTATGAAAAACAACTAAATTGAAATGAGAGCACTTCATGACAAATCCATGCTGACTGTCAGATATAACCTCAATCTGCCCAACAATATAAGATATTCTTTCCAAAACTTAACCACAGAAGAAAGTCAAGATCTCCTCTCTACCACCATGTTGTCCGCACAGTTAGCCTGGTGGCTATGTGCTCTGCAACCATATGCCCGGGGAAGAAGTGTCCTAGATTCGATTCCTGTTGATAACGTGAGGAGCTTAAGGATCTTTCTCAGCCATAGCAAAGTAATCCAGTCTTGGGCATGAACTGGCAGGGTTTTTTCCCCAGTTTATCTGGGATTTTTCATCCCACAAGCAGGCAAACCAGCCCACGAACATACAGGCTAAGTAATAGGATATAGTACTTAATCGCTCATTAGGAGGGCTCAACCATCCTAAGGGGATGGTCGAGGAACAGGGAGAACCTCAAACAAATATAAATAAACCACCATACAATCTTACACCACTTAGAAAGTTATTAAGCTGCATGAAATACATCATCTTCACGTACTTCTAAAATCATCAATTCTTCTAATCCTCTTGCAATCAAAGCTGCTTTGCCAGGAACCACCCCTCACTAAACAAATGACTTCATATGAACTGGTCACTCAGCTGTCATTACCACCTAGCAGCAATGTCATTCAAAAATAACTTCTCAAATGGTCTTCTCTCTTGTATTCACATTCACCTCACCACTCTTAGCTTCAGTTTTAAGTTCATGTAACACTTCACCTTTCTTCCTATTTTTTCCCATAACCTCTATTTGCAATTCCTGTCTGATATCCCTAATCAATCCATTTTATTCCAGATCAACTATTTTAACTTGGGGACATACAATTTGCAAATGCTGACTATTTCTACTTAATTCTTTACTAATTTACTGAGGACAGTGAGCAAAGGACAATGGTTATCGATTCAATGTTGTAAAATATAAGACAATGGACTTCTGAAAAGGTTACACACTTCATATTGATGATACTAGTTTACAGACAAATTGATGAGACTAAGGATCTGGGAAGTGAAGGTGGACAGAAAATTTAAATTCAGGACATATTGCAAGAGTTGCAAAATAGCTCAGAGAATTTCTTGGATGCTGAAGAACACACTGACAAGTAAAGAGTTTATTAATTCTCTTTATAAGGCTATGATTCAGTCACAATGTTGACTATCACACAGATTTGGTCATTTGCATTTCATGGAGATCATAAGTGGTGCAGAGGATTCAGAGATGAGTAACCACAGATCTGTGGAATGTTCCCTGAGAACAGATTAAAAAGTGTGTGTTGACAGGAAGAGGAGAGGGGATATGATAGAAGCTTACTAAATATTCTAAAGTAATATTATAAGATCGACACAAGATCACACTTGGAAGCTGTTTGAGTGGTTAGTAAGGGTGTGCAGACTAGGTTCTTTTTTTTGTAGTGAACGAGTGGAATGGATTGCCAGGTTGTGAGCCCCCCCCCAACGAATAGGTTTAAGATATGACAGGTATTGTGTTAATGAATAGAATGGGTCTCCAACAATGAGTCTTGACTCAATGGAGTGCACATATAAATAATATATTCACAGAAAATTTAATTTATATTATTAGACATTATATTTAAAATATTTGCTCTCAGAGAATAAAAATGCAGCCAGAAAAGATAATTTCATTAATATCAAACGGTAATTCCATTTCATGTTCTCATCACTGAGCAATTTAAAATAAGTAAATTCAACATGAAAGAATTAAGAAACAGAATAAGTTTCAATAGAATAAGAAATATAGGCTAATGCAATTAAAATCCATCATCATCAGGATCATTTGTGCAAATTTCTTTTATACATCCAAATTTTTAAATTCACATTCCCCATACTGCATTTCAGCACCAAAACTAATCCTCATAATTAAGTTTAATTATGTAGATACCAAATGTAAACAATTTAACTGAAAATTTTATGCAAATCCCACACACAAAAGGTTATAAACCAATGATACACAAGTACCATGGGCTAAGGATATTTTTTTTATTTCTATACCTGGTCCAGAAACCCTGCACTAGAGAGAAAATTTCATATCACTACTGCGAGACCACCACCAATAAATGGGGTGGTGGTCTTGCAGTAGGCAATAAAATTCATCTTCCACCTGAAGGCAACCAACATCCATGACCACAATGCAATTCAAACTTCCCAGCCTTTTGGTTGGGAAGCAAAAGTACACATTTAGAAACACCTACTGTGCTGGTGGCTAAGAGTTGGATATTTAGAAACCATTTTTTTTTTTTGTTTTATAAGTATGAATAATCTAGCTTAAGATGCTATGAAGTACTTAACATAGCACTAGTAATTAACATATAACCTGTTAGAATGCTCATCTTTCAGCAATGCAGCAGAACTACCCAAACAAACCGTTGTGCATAATACGATAACCAAAGATACAAGTAGTCAAATACAAGTCGCCTAGTCAAAATTTCTCAGATGTAGCTAATTAAAATCTTATAGAGGGGAATAATTCCTTGTCCCTGCTTCTAATAATGTCCCTTAGACCAGTACTTCCCAAATTTCTAGAAGTCAGGGTCCCATTTGGAAAATTTATATTTCATGGCTCCCCCTCGGAAAAAAAAAAAAAAATTATTGTATTTATATTCAATACAAAACGTACACAGTGAATATTGCAAAAATCAAATGCAAATATTACATTTTTAGCATCTTACATACACATTTGACATGGCACATTCTTATATTTTTATTGATAAGATGTTATTGTACATACATCATATGTACATGTTATTGTACTTGCAGTACAATGCACATGAAACAAAATGATTAGTAATAAAGAAAGAATTAAAAGCATAAAAGAAGTTTAATAACAATTTAATGTGATTTCAATACTGCTACACGAAGTCAATATCAGGTGAAATATTTGAAACTGCAATTCTTAGATTTCTGCTTTGAAATGAAATGAATAAGCATATATTTACTAAATTCATTAAGTGCCGAAATACGCAGGAAGCAAAATTTGTGAACCTGCACCAATGCGATTTTTTTCCATTAAAATATAAAAAAAAACAATCTTAGTCTTAAAAGATTTTAAATTTGTTTTCATTATTTCATCACGCTCCCCCCCCCCCAACAAAACCTATGGCCACCAAGGGAGGCTGGGGCCCACAGTTTGGGAGGCACTGCCCTAGACTTCCCATACATAATTGCCTAAATCTCTGGCCTCAATTTCCTGTAATTCAAATCCATCAATAAGCACACTGGATCTCCATTAACTCACTCTGCATTTCCTGCTAAATAATTTCCTATATCAATGATATACAAATTAAGAAGCAGAGGAACAAGTAGGTGACTACACTAGTAACATACATTTTCCTCTATCGTACACCATTTTTTGAGTTTACCACTCCCTCGAAATCACTAGCTTCATCTACATCCCCCCATTCACTCCAATTTCGACAAAGCTCCATGTGGAATCCTCAAATGCCTTAACCACCTCCTTGTAAGCACCCTCAATTCATCTACACATCAGTTAATGTTACATCTGGCACTGGAATATTTGCCTGAACGGTACACATAGCAAAATTAATCATCCAGTAATACTAGTTTACTTCCCTTTTACATCAACAACACTAGTTTCCTATTGGCCTTATCATACTAGATGTTTCCTACCTGTGCCTTGTATTGTTCATTGGCTTGCTGATTATCTTTTTCTTTATATTCCCCTCTATTTTTCTAAAACCCCTGCTTGATGATGCTTTTCATCAGTCTAATTCTTACCTGATTTAGTCTCTTAAGTATATATTGCTTTTGTGATACTGCTTTCTTCAATCACCCCTTGACCATGCTTGGTCTAAGTTATCTGAGGGTGTTAGTAAGGATGTGTGGATTATATTCTTTACTTGGATGGAAAATAAGAGGAATGGATCACTAGGTGGTTGTGAGTGCTCCATAAGTTTGAGAAGATGTAGTCATTTGACTCCATGTAGTACCCATATAAATATATCATTTACTCTACTGATCTTTGAAAAGATCAGTAGAGTACACGACATTGCACAACTCCCACATTGGTTTAACTAATAAAATTACATGTCATAATGTGGAATTATTACACATAATTCCTTCTACCTGGAAAATTCCACATGTCAACTGATTCTCTAAGTCAAGACTCATATCGATATTTGGAACAGGAAACATTTAGCTAATAGATTAAGCTATTATTTTGCCTTTGTCACAAAAGCACCTTCATGAGCACAAAGAAATAGCACTTTCAATGGGTGCAGTGATATCTTGCTTAAGGCCTCAAAGGTAATGCTCTAGCCCACCAGATCTTCATGGAGATCTGGTGTTAATAATCAGAAGATCACAGGAGGTACACTGTCATGCACAAAGTTCATCGAACCACCATATTCAACATGTCCACATTCGTGAAACTCGAACATTGCAGCCAACCACTCTCCATGAAAAATTTCTTTCACATTATCCCTAAATCTGTCTTCAGCCTTCACATACCAAAGAATTACCATCTTATCATCATGAAACCATATGACCAAATCTGTGCACACTAATCTATGAGACCAATGCAAGGCTTTGAGGGGTACCCAAAAATAACCAGAATCTGAACTTGGTGCATTTTCTAGTTATGGATGATGCTGCTAGTTCAGATTCTGGTTTTAATGAACCAATTAAAACAGGATGACCACTTGCCAGACAGATTGGTGTGGAAAACTGCACATTATTCCATCTGCTTTTTTGTTAGTACTTACAGGTCTATACAAGTGGTTTTCCAGTTTCAAAAATGGGGACGTGTCAGTTGAAGACCTTTGAGAATCAGGAATGATAAAAACATCGAAAAGGTTTGCCAGGCAATCAATGAAAATTGTCGAAAGACCACTGAGCAAGTTTTGAAGAGACAAATTTGTCAGTTCGTGCCAGCATATGTTAAGAGATTTGCAAATGAAACTTATCTACTAAATTTGTGCCTCGTTTACCACAATTTGAGGGAGAAGTTCTTAATGACCAGAACTTCAAAAAAGTTAACTGGGGGTGAGTCTTGGTGCTACAATTATGATCCAGAAATAAAACAAGCATCAATCCAATGGAATCATGCACATTCACTGTAAACAAGAAGGCACATCAAGTTTGATCACAACTTGAAAATAATGTTGATTTTTTTTCTTTTTGATGTAAATGGAATTGTACACAAAGAATTTGTTCCTCCTAAACACAGTGAACCAACATTTTTATATCAACATTTTAGGAAGACTGCAATAGCATGCGACTAGAAATGTGAAGTAACAGATTGGTCGCTGAACCATGACAATGCCCCAGCACACACAACCTTGTCTATCCAACAGTTCTTGAAGAAAAACAAGATGGAGAACATCTTGGAGTACAAAATTGTTCTCCATCCCCTCCCTACTTGCCTGATCTCTCCATTTTTTTTTTTATTTCCACAGATAAAGAAAACCATAGGGCAGCAATTTGTTGATGTGGACAAATGAAAGAAAAGTTACTGGAAGCCATAAACAGTATTCCAGAACTATTTCCAACAGTGGAAAAAATGTTGAGACAAGGATGCATTGACTCACATGGAACATACTTTGAAGGAGACTAGAATATGTGGTATTATAAACTTGAATAAAATTTTTTCAAAAAAATTCTGGTGTCTATCACCACTCCCACATCTCTCCTCAGCCTCCTTCAAAATTTCCAAGTATATACATCATTCCATTCCATCATTCTATTTGCCTACCAACTTTCAGAACCTTACTCTTTGCAACATTAACATGATAGTTCCACTCACTTGCCCACTCACACAATCTATTAAGTCCTCTTGTAAGGCCACAAAACAACAAGTTGTTCTTTCAAATTTTGCATCATCTGCAAACAGTTGCAATGGTATTAGGCCAGTTAAACTGGCCTAATACCATTAATATACAAGTTAAACAACTGCCCCAAAACAGACACCAGCATACCACTAACTAGTGACTTCTCTTACAGGATACTGAATGCCTATGCATAACTGATATCTGAGAGCCAAACACCCATTCACATCACTAATCTAGTATGATTCCATCCATTTCAGTCAGTTACCAACTTATATGGCAAACTAAAGCCTTTGCAAAATGTAAATGTATACACTATATACATATCTCCCTTGTCCAAGGCATTCACTGTGTTGCAGTACAAAGTAAACTGGCCAAACATGGCCTTCCTATAATAAACTCATGTTGACAATCACAGATTATACAACTATTACAGCCTGATGAACTGCTCACAAAATACCTATTACTATGTCCTCTGCAGCAGTTACCAACCTACCATTTTCATCTTGCCTTAATCATTCTTCCTGCCTTTAGAATTTTTCTTTGCCTGATTGCTCAATACTAAAAACTTTTGTCATCTTACTAACTGAATCGCCTTCCTGGCTCATTCTAAATAGTTTTGCAACTAATTATTACCATCGTTCACTGTGTTGCCTCGACATTACCTTCAAGATTTCATGCTTAATCTCCCCTCCCCTTCAATGAGGCCTAATTTATTCAGCCTTTTGACATTCAGAATACGTTCACTTGTTAATATTTCATGGAAACAGCATTTACCTCCTTTCTGCTTAACTCTGCATTCCATGAGCTTCAAGCTGTCTCCTAAGCTTTTCAATCACTAGCATTCTTGTTTCACATATTCTTTCTTCACAGGTCTTTATATGGCTATCTACCACCTAGACAATCATTTCATAATCACTCTCACCAAATGGGGTGAAATGCAATACCCCACTCACAATCACATCTGCAGATGAAATGAGATCAGCCCTAGCTCTTAATCCACATGTATCCTCATTTACATCTGCCTATTCTAGTTTGCAATTTAAATCTTCTGTATTAAAAGGAAACTCTACTTTCCACTGAATCTGCAATTCATATGGTGTGCAGCTCCAGTACAGTTAATATAGTTTGTGGTCCTCCAGATAGTTATTGGCTGTTCTTCCTGTTCATCTTAAGTCAAGTTTGCAGGAGCAAGAGATGCTATGGACCCCACGATGCTCTAGATGGAGGATTTTGGCCAAAATCCTCCATTTGGTATGAGAAGATAACTTCTGTTATGCTTATAGCATAACTTCTTTAAAAGATGAATTTTTTTCTTTAGGTGCTCTGTATGTCAGGAATGGCAATGAATTTTTCTGTGTTCTAGTTTTTGTGTGCACACACGTGGCACAGGTTGAGTGTTTGGGATGGGCAGGTATTTTGTGAAGGAGAAAGCGAATGGCTAAAAGGTGCCCCAAATGTCAGTTTTATGGAGATATGATCAGTCAACAGAACTATTACATCCAGGACACTTTTGGCAAACAGCTTTTGCCTTTACAAAATCAGCATAACTCTGCCTATCTCAAACAAAATTGAGGACCTCAGAAAAAACATTCTAAAAAAAGTATGCTATACAACCCCTCCCTACATGCCATGTTCAGCTGAACTGACAAGTTTCCAATGCAAGATGGTAGTTGGGTTTCACATCAGATCTGTCTGTGGCACTACCATCTCAGGATACCTAAATCCATCTTATTTTGTCATTTGTAGATTGAAGGTTATGATGCTATCATAGCAGGAAAATGCCCTGAGAGGCCACTGCCAATCAATGACCAAGATAGCCATCTTAATGTTTGAGCATCGCATATGTTGTCAACGGAAGACCTCACATCCCCTAATGGCAAACTATGTTTAGATTGGTGTCTTTCACACCATTTCTGAACCATAAATGACTGGTAAAGGATTTTGTGGAGCGAGTGATGCATCAAACTCGCTAAATGTTTTATTCTTATGGCAATGTTTTGATCCAGAGATTATATGGGGAACGGTTATGGCAGAACTGCATCATTCCAACTCTCAAGTTGTGGTGGGGGTGTTCAGTTGGATAGCATATAACATAATATATTATAACATATTTATAAAAATGGCTTGGTCCATTGGTGGACATACCCAAAACTGTGTATATGGCTTCCTGGACAACATGTTTCAGCACAACAATGCTCCATGCAATAGAGCACTGTGTCCAAGACTGGCTTTCCACAGAGCTCAGACCTCAATCCCATCAAATATCTTTGGGACGAATTCACTCGACCACAACTGCCGTCATCGGCCATAGGGATAGTTTTGCACGAGAATAGAAGAATAGTCCTGTTGCAACAATCAGAAATGGGTTGAAAGCATGTCCCCAAAGGGTTACTGCTGTACTTCAGGCCAAAAATACTGCTGTTGTTTTTTTACCAACATAGTGAACGTAAGTTTAATCTTAATAAAATTCAAAATTGCTTACAAAGAATTCTTTGATTGGATTCATTCTGCAGGTGAGTTACCCGATCTCATACGGCTAGAAGAGGAATAAGGATCAACAACCGTATTCCATTGAATACCAAATATACCTGTATGATAAGGTGGTCTATATGTAGCAAAAAGATATACAAACTGCAAAAATAATACAAATATCTATAAAACATACATTTTATCATAGATAAACTGCACACTTAACTATATGTCCACGTAAATGGACACCATACCAAATTATTAGGCCTAAGAATGCCACGTGGCAGTAACAGTAGACAATGGTAAAACTTCACATACGTTAAAACAAATAATAATTACTTACCGTTACAGTAATATCATCATCATTCAGAATGAGAGCACTGTAAATACATGCTAATTCATCCATGGTAGCCATAATTTTAAAATAAAAAATATGCACACGTTGCCAATTGGCCTTAGCTGAAAAAACAGAACAATGTGCCTTGCCACACACGCAACTGATTACAATAAAAAAGATAAGAGAAAGCAAGCTAACGATCGTACTTAAATATAAGCAATAGTTGCGCCACCTATATATATGTATTATAGTTTGATGTTATAATATAATAATAATACATAAGCTTCATATATATAATATATATATACTTATAGGGTAAATATATATTTCTATTAATATGATATTGTCACCATTATCAATAGTGCATGTATTAATTTGTATTTATTTAGATTTTGACATATAACATATTTATAATGATAATAATAATATTACATTATGGTTATATATATACACACACAACACATACACATAAAATAATAATAAGTAACACAGAAAAAAGTTAAAAACTACCTGGTTAGATAAATACTAAATAACTTTTTTCATGATAATCCCATACGTGGGATTATCATGAAATGGGAATATCCTGCTGTGTAATACATTAGTACTGTTGATGAGCAAGCAGGAAGGAACTTGTTCATATCAAGATTGAAGAGCTTGATTGTACTCCTGGCGAAAGGTTAGCTAATTTTAGGTCTTTCTTTGGGTTTGTAGTTGAAATGTGATGGAGTGTTCTGTGGATGCTGCAGGTTTTTCAATAGATTTGACAGAGGTTCATGTTAGAGACTTAATAGAGTGAAACAGCACTAAGAAAAGATTAAAAATATTTTTAATTAATGTATACATATACACACACACAGAGAGAGAGCACAAAACTAAGTGGAACACGTAGAACAAAGGCTGGATTCCTAACTAGGTGACGAGCCTTCTGTGATCAGATTGTTGTCAGTTTAGGATATAAACTAGGATCTCGATTCCCCATACATTGGAAACTTTCATGCAACTATAATTATTTAGATTACGTTAAATTTTGATTCATAGTAGCTGCAAATTCCAAAAATAGTATTTTCCCAAATGATTCCATAAACTGTATCTAAAGCAAGGTCCTCAAGGCTCGATTGACCTCACTCATGACAGCAGATGTATTTTTTGTGTTCTTCAAAGTGGGTGTTAGCTAATATTCCCATTAATCTTTATATACTCCTAACTTTTGGCACCTTGGTTATTGAGGAGGAAGATGATCGTTAGTAGAATACATCAGAGTAGCAAGCTTTCAGTGAGGCTTGAAAGTCATACAAATATTGCATTTATTTAATATTCTGACTATTTTATGAAGCCATATCGAATGATGATGGCATTACTAAAATCTTTCAGAAGAGAGGATAAAGGACTGGGGAAAGGATTGGTTAGTTTTTGATTCTGTGGGAGCTGTGGACATTAGATAAGGTGTAGTGTATATGATTCATTTCTTCTGTAAGAAAGGGCCCACTGGAACAAAGATAATAGGTTCTATTGGTTAACGCTACCATATTGTTGAGAAGCGGGGGATGAGAAAGTCTGCAATTGTTTTTCCCGTATGGGTAGACTTCTGTATACTGAAAAGAACAAGTTCCCGTTGGGTAGGCATGTAACCAAGGTGTTTAGAAAGGCTAAATTATTATTATTACTTTCTTTTTCCATGGTAAACTGAATTGTAGGACGAAGATTACTAAGATGACAGATGGAAAGAATATAACGTATCTCGACTATCAGGCCAAATTGAAACATATCAACATATCATAACCAAATAGAGGGTCTGAGTGGGGCCAAGTCAAAAGTTTGTTTTTGAATATACACCCTCTGTCTAAAACGAAACCGAACTTTTCGAAAATAGAAAAAAACTAGTGGAGCCACCTGCTGTATCTTTTTGTTGTCGAAAGCGGCAACCTTCATTAGTGTTATGTTAACTGTTTATGACATTTGTTTCATTAGAAGCCGAGTTATAGTGCCAAGAGTGACAATGTGTTTTGACGAACAGTTGGTCATCACGATATTCATGCCGTACGTGGCGAATGCACGCTATCAGTCGCTTCAAAACTTCGAGATAAAACTCACCATTGACCGTTTGGCCAGGCGGAACTAATTCTTGGTTACAGTGCCCTTGGAATCGTAGAAACAAATCACCATTGTCTTTACTTTTGATTTCTCAAAGCGACTTTTTTTTTGATACCCCTCTTCTGTTGGTATCCACTCAGCACTTTGCTTTGTTTCAGGCTCATATTCAAAACACCGCGTTTAGTTACCAGAAACAATCATTTCCAGGACGTTTGAGTCCTTACTAGCGGTTTTAATGAGGTCCTTGCAGTGTTCAAGTCGATACATTTTTTGGTCGTCAGTCAATTATGGGGAACAAATTGCGAATTCAATTTACGCAGGCCCAAGCTCTCAATTAAAATGTTATGCACAGTTGATTTTGTAATACCAAATTAATCTTGAATCAATCTCACGGACGATTTCTGGTTTTCTTTGAGGAAATCACGCACTTTTTGGATGTTAACTTCGCTCAGTCCAATTTGACCGCCCGGCTTTTCGTCGTTCTCAAGGATCTCACGACCACTTTGAAATCGCTTAAACCACTCGCAAACTTGAGTACAGAATAAGTGTTCATCACTGTATGCTTTGTGAAGCATTTGATGCGTTTCGGTAAAATATTTACCAAGTTTAACACAAAAGTCAATCGCAGCTCTCTGTTCGAAACTCATTTTCCGACCATTCCTCAAAACACACTGTCACCCTTGGCACTATAACTCGGCTTCTAATGAAACAAATGTCATAAACAGTTGACACAACACCAATGAGGGTTGCTGCTTTCGACAACAAAAAGATACAACAGGTTGCGCCACTAGTTAATTCTATTTTCGAAACTTTCGGTTTCTTTTTGGACAGAGGGTGTATTCCATAAATTGGCAAGAGGAGAGAACCCATAGCAGCATACAAGTAAAAAGGTTTTGTTAAACGTCGGTCTTGCCGTAACTTATTAACCTCTTTTGATAGCGTGACAGTTGAGTTGGATATTGCGATTGACTACAGTGATATTACAGGATTTTGCTAAGGTATTTGACACATGCAAATACTGTAACGCAATTTAGAACAAATTGAGACGGATATTAAACTAGTGATGTAGAACGAGAGTGGGTCGTGGACAGATACCAAAAAGGTATCTGTCATTGGCTTGGCTCTGTATTCACACCAGTATTGTTTAATTTGTACATACCCTAAATGAGAAGAGATATTCAATTGTTTTTTGATGGTGCAAATTTGGGTAGTGTAATAATTAATAAAGCTAATATAGAGTGTTTGTAGGATGATTTTAATAAGCTGTCAATATTGGAAAAAGCTAATACCTATCAGTTCAACGTGGAAAAGAGTAAAGTTATTCATTTTGGAATTAAAAGATTACAAGCTCTGTACCACATCGATGAAACCGAACTCCAGGAAGTTAATGATGCAAAGGACTTGGGGTGTTGAAGTTCAGAGGGCATATTGCTAAGTCTCCAAGGTAGCTCAGAGAATCATGCTGATAGATAATTATTTCAAATGCGTTGACACGTCTAAATCTGGATTACTGTACTCAGATCAGGTCGCCTGGATTTCTTGGAGATGAGGAAGTGATAGAAAAACTTCAGATATGAATGACGAGACGAAGTAGGTAAGTGATTTGAGAAAAGCTCCATACATTTCTAAATTGAGTTTGTGGATAGCATAAGCTCTTTGATAAGCAAAGAAGAGGGAATGTTATAAACATCTAAGTTACTAAAGGGATGGAGTAGTAGGATTGAATCAGGGAAATATTTCAGCACTTGGCTAGTGCTGGAAGAACAAGAGGCACCCTGAGAAGTGCATAGTTAACAAGGGTGTGAGGACTAGATTTTCTGGTTGGCGCGTGGTGAACGAGTGCGACGCGTTATGACTCAGTTGTGAGTGCTTCGTCCGTCAATGAATATATAAACGCCACTTGAAAGTGGCGTTGACGTAGAAAATGATATCAGTGGTGGCTCGGTGTAGTTAGTGGATTAAATAGTTGAGTTGGAGAGTTGTTGAGTACGTTCCTTCCTTGATGAGTCTGGAAGTGTCGCGAAATAATAATAATATAGTGAGGATGGTTTGGGTCTCCCGCGATGAGTCTTCTGACTCCATGGAGATGACCCGATATTTATTCACAAGAAAACTCTGAAGAAAGTAAGAATCAAATTTGACTTGCTTTTAGAAGTTGAACTGTTGACTTAAAATACAAATATTATTGAGGACAAAAATTCGCAAACCCTGCTGGAAACATTGACCCAGGAAAGAAAGAATGTCGTTGAGTGGACCAAAAGGACAAAAAACTTACAATGTCATGGGGCACTCGGGAAGAGACACAGACTGTTATGGGAGAAAGAAATAAAGAAAAAAGAAAGAATACAAAATGTTCTTATCAAGATAATCAGCTAGCCAGAGCGAATACAGAATAATATGTAAGAAACTGAAGCAATAAGTAGCTAGAGTCTAGACTATTGAAAAAATTAAGAAATAAATGAAGGAAAGAGTAATGTAAAAGGAATGAGATTTATAAACAATATTTGAAAACTGAAAATGACAATATTCTTTATTTTGGAGATAAAAGATTACAAAAGGAATGTCATTAAAACCTGAAAAGTATAACGGCTACTAGAATAGATGATAATCAAATAGAAATGCGCAAATGTGAAGATATGAACGTTGACTACACTGCACAATTCAGATGGCTTGGCTATTGGCAGAACAGATATTGAGGTAGAGCTCTCATGAAACCCATCTATATGAAGGGAAATGATACCATATTCGAGAATTAGAGAAATTTCTTTATCGAGTGTGTCAGGCAAGATTTATGCAAGCATGCTTGAGAAGAGGTTAAAATATGTGGACGGGGAAACTTGGAGAAGAATAAGATGGGATCAGGCCAGACATAGGTTATCATGATCAGAGATATTCACTTCAAGACCAACAGGTGGGAATTCATGGGAATATAAGGATATGTAATTGTGTTTTTCTTAGATCTAGAAAACTCATATGACAAGGCACTAAGAGAAAAGTTGTTTATACAGAATATTCTATAGGAGTAAATGAAACCTTATACGGAGCAACACATATTTTTAGATCTAGAAAACGCATATTACAAGGCACTAAGAGAAACGTTGTTTATACAAAATATTCTGTAGGAGTAAATGAAACATTACGGAGAAACATATATTTGTAATATGTGTATTTAATACATGTGTATGTATTTATGAGTATATATTTGAGTTCTAAATTAGTAATTAGAAGCATAGGTGGTACAAGAGATGCTATGATGTTCAGTTAGATATGAGAAAACGGTACACATCTCTATTGTTATTCATATTCATCATCCATATGGATAATACTATGAAAGAAAGGCATGAGTTATATCAGAATTGGCCATATTAATATCAGATCTTCACTTTACGTGGCAATGATCATATAAATGATGAGTTGATGATTTTCTACTCATAAACAAATCCAGTAGAAATCTGCAGGGTTCTCTAATTAAACTGAACAACAACACCTGTAATAAATTTATGAAAATTAGATAAATAATAAACACACTGAAAATAGACAGAAACCCTCCAAACAATTGAATCCCAATTGGGGAACCTGTAGAAACAAAATATTTCAGTTCTTTTGCACAGTTTTAGTGAATACCCCTAGCTAAATATGGAAATATACAATAAAATTAACAAAACTGGAATGGTAAGGTTCGACGATTGAATAAATTTGTATAGGAAAGGAGAGAAATTTGGAAAACCATTTAACCAGTTGTACCAATCAGATATCAGACTTTGATATATATATACAAATTTATCCCGAACACCCTGTATATATATATATATATATATATATATATATATATAAAGAAAAAAAATTAGAGCGAAAAGAAAGCAGCAGTTTTAGAACCATATTAAGAATGAGGGTATTAGGATGGAATATAACATTGCTAACATTCATAAGTAGAGCTAATATAAGTTATAATTACAGAATGACAAAGGAAAGGTTATCCAAGAAAAACGACTCTGGGAAAGAGTAAGATCTAGGTGGTTTGATTCAACCAGGAATGCCCTATGTTAGACATAGCACCACGAGATGAGATGTACTGGAGTGCTGACAAAATTGTTCAGAGGCGATTAGCAATAATGATAACTTAATCATGCTGTACTGTAATAGTTGCCTGTATACACCTTAATATTGCATACCAGAAAATTCACGATTATCTGTATTGCATTTTAACTCTCAAACGTAGACACACTTTAAACTAAATTTTATAATACGTAATTAAAAAGTAATATCTCCAATTTTGACATTTATTCTAACATGCCGAAGAAATAAATTTAGATATCACGTGCCGATTTTAGAAAATGGCGATTAACACCACTTTCTACAAAAGAGATGGGGTGGGGGGAATAAAACAAGTTCCTCAATCTCCTTGAACGAATAAAAATCGTAATTGTTATTTTGATACCAATGATGATTTCTGATACATTGTCGAGATGTTTATAGAATATTTAGGCATACAAAATAATATACTGCGTAGATGTCATAAGGTCAATCAACTAGTTGACAGCTACAATTTTCTTATTTTTCCTTTTCTACACTTCCCTTTTACTAGTGAAAGAATTAAGTAATTTTTATAGCTTTTGTAGGCAATGCATTTATGAACTCGATTTTGGAGATCACTCCATCATTCATTTTTGAAACTTGCAAATGAAATTATGTTGAAAAGCAGACACTACATGTTTCACCTTTACCATGTCAACTCTATGAAATCTTCATTTATTGTAAACCTATACGCTGTTGAAAGCAGTCAAAAATGAATTGTATGTATGTGTATGTGTATATATATGTGTGTGTGTGTGTTAATGTTCATCTACCTTATATAAGTTAGCTAGGTGAGATAAAGAATAGTTCTCCTGTGGAAACCAAAAGGTGGTACAAGTTGAACGTCAGTCAAATGTGCAGTTATTAGATCAACTCATTTCTCTCATACCCATCATTATAGTTTCCTCCAAATGATTCCGTTAGGTTATAACTGGGACTCCATATATATGGAGTGAAAATATACTGTCATGTTACTATATATATAGTGTCATGAAAATCGCCCTTAGGGGATGCAGCAGAGTAGTGGCAATCGGGCTGCATTAATATGCCAATAACCACTCATTAGGAGGGGACTCAACCCGTCCTAGAAGGATAGACAGGTCATTCACTAAAACTGCCATTTTGCAGAAAGCATTGCATTATCCATAACTTTATGGATAACTTTTCCAAGCATAACAACCAAAAATCTAAGTCCATAACAGAAGTAACTCTACACTTTTACAGTTATGATGCATCAAAGTGTCTTCCATTTTGACAGAAGAGCATATGTGACATCAGTCATGTAAGCTCTTCAATCAAATCAAAAGTAGTACAATACATAGGACCACACAACAGACTATAAGTACAACTCAACGGATAATTGCAATCCTGAACCGAAACTGACAACTAAAGATAAGGATATCATTTTGCCTCTTTACAAGTGCTAGATAAGACCTCACTTGGAGTGTTGTGTGCAGATCTGTCTCCTAGTTTACGCAGTGATTCTGATACATGGAGTATGTGTGTTAAAAATAATATCAGGATTGTGGAACACTGATTATGAAGATATTGAGAATTTCTTGCTTGAATTCACCAGCAAACAGAAAAATGAGGAGTGATATGATTGAGATTTACAAACTTCTAAAGATTCATACAAGATTTCAGTAGGCGGAATTTTTTATGATATGGAGGATGTGGAAAGGACAAGAGGGCATCCTTGGAAGCTGAGAATGAATGCTGCTAATAAGTGGATAAGATTTAGATTTTCTCTTATAGTGGAGCATGAATGGAATGAATTACCATTGGATGTTGTATGTACAAGTAGTGTGAATGAATTCAAGAACAAGTATGAGAATATCTGTGTAGTATGTCGGTCCCTCGATGAGTTCCTGAAGCTCTCTGTTAAATCACCTGACGCCTATTTGTTCCCGTATATCATATCACCTGACACCTATTTGTTCCCGTATAGGAAGTAGGCAGGGCCGTTTACCCTAACTTTTTGGAGACTGAGTGGGCAGTTCAATCTTCAATCAGAGATAGCTGGCCCAAGGATATCACTGATTCATCGGTACTCAGTGAAGAAGGTGGCAAGCTAGTGCCGCCATCTCGTAGTCCCTAACACAATATTTTTAATGTCTGAAAATAGTGTGGGTTCAACGGTCGATTTTCTTGAGTTTACGGGAGAAAAACCCCGCTAGCCTGTGCCAGAGATCGACTCACTCGGGAACCGGCCGAAAAAAGGCTTAGTAAAATTTCCTCTAGTCGGCGACTAGATTTGCACCACCAAACCCTTTCTTCGTGTGGTCAAGCACCACAGAGTGCAAACGGCAATTGTACTGAGCTACACAGGCTCTTAAATATAATGATATAAAAAAAGAGCAGCTAATGCCTTTTATTCTCTTATAGGGAAGGCAAGACTTTTATACCCTATCTAGCTTTTGGAGACTGAGTGGGAAGTTCAACCAGTAGCCAATCAGAGATAGCTGGCTCATGTCTACCACTAATTACAGCAGCCACCGACGAAGCGGCTGGCAGACAAGTGCTGCCATCTCTTGGTATCTAACCCTAACAAGATAGGTTAGTCTGAAATAATGTAGGTACTACAGTCGATTTTCTTGAGTTTTGGGCGAAAAACCCGCTTGCCCGTGCCAGAGATCGAATAACTCGGGAATCGGTCGAAGAAAGGCTCAGAAAAAGTTTCTTCAGTCGGCGACTAGATTTGAACTTAAGTCTGACTTCTAGTGACCAAGCTTAGAGGAGGAAAGAGCCACTTCCAGTGAGCTATACATTCGTTTATTCGTATCAGCTATTCTTAGACTCGTTAATGTGCATTCATTAAAGTGGCAAATTGTAAACAATAAAGTGCACTCGTTTCTATATATAAATTAACCACCTTACTGGCCATTACGGATCAAATATGCATCATATCTATCATATATTTGAATATAATATCAATGGTATTACAATTTTTATATGCATGCACTTCGCATCCATGTTTACTTGGACGTATATATACGTCCTGTCCGGTAACGTGGTTTTAAGAAACAAAGAGAAAAATCACAATAACTCAAAATTTGTAGAATGAATTTTCATGCAAACTGAACTAGAAAGATAAGTACTATTAGCTAAGGCCTATTCTTTTCCTTCCCACTGATTTTTTTTTTTTTGCCATTTCACTTTTTTTCTCATCTCCTAAACGCTGCTATTTCTTACTCTCCTCGCCCTTCTTTCCACATTCCGAGATATACTGACCCCTTTTTATTTCAATAGGACGAGCGCGCATATTTCAGTCTTTAACCGATTGCAAAATTGTTAGATTGTAACTACAAGACACCATTTAACCAATTAATTCAGATAGCAGGCCATCGTAAGAACAGATGCCAGCCAAAGTTTGCCACGGGTAGCCCGATGATGGTTTGCAGACTGTGAAACTACATTTGTGTCAAAAAATTAAGGGCCAACACTATTTCTGAAGCAACTGCAAATTTAGACAAATCAGCCTGTGGCAATTTGCATAACCGATGATTTCGAGTTGAAAGCATGTATGCTTTCAAATTTTTGAAGCATGCAGGAAGGAGTCACGTGACTGAACAGAATAAAAGGCAAAGGCTGTGTTAAGCGAATTTTCTGTGAAGGAAGCTATTTTCGTGAAAGTTGCAAAATGGATATCTTGTAATGTCTTAAAGACATCATATGGATGATTTCACGTGGAGAATTATTAGAACGCTTGGCGGCTGCAGAATTACTGATATTGTCCGAGTTTGGATCTCACGTAGCGTTGAATTCAGGCTCTTGGCAGCATTTCAAACCAATGGAAGGTGTTCAAGAGCTTAGCTATCACGGAGCTGGAACATAGATTTTTGATCATAGCAGCAAAATGTAATCGACACACCACGGCATGTCAGCCAGTCGGCTCCAATCAAACACAGGTACGTGGATATCTCGACAAACTGTAGAAAGACGTCTGCGATAGTAAGCCTATACACCCGAAGGCATCAAGCCCGTCCATTTATCAACAGCATTTTCTTAGAGCACATTTTCAGTTGTGTGGTATCCATAATAATTGGATAGGCTAATATACTCTTTACAAATAAGTCATTTAGTCTTTACTTCGATTCTAGACGACACTTGATCTGCCTAGAAAGTGGTACTGCTTATCTTCGCGAGAATAGTTTTCAAATAGATAGATACGGAGGTGCTGTAGTCATTAGGCTTAATCGATGCATCGAGCTACAAGCACCGAAAAAAGGGACTGATTGGTGAACGCTATTACAATGAAGTTCTTCAAGGTAATGCTTGGTGCTCTAGGCGAATAATTAATTTTTATGGTTGACAATTCCACGCCACATCGTACATGAGCAATGAAGATACATCTACAGGCCGAAGATATTGATCCAATCGAGTGGCCAGCATGCTCCACTTCAACCCCATAGGAAATTCTCATCCAAAAACGTCTTTTCCTTGAACTGAAGGTGTAGGGATAGTTTGTCTTCAGAACTCCTGAATGGCTTAGTGCTAAGCATGGTACGACATTGTGAGAGAAGCATCACAGTTAGGATTGGACATATTCCATACTGAAATGTGTCTCCACATAATTTTCTCTACGCTCTTTATATTAATTCCTTGAAATGCGTGAAATTTTCTGTCATCTATGGGGAACCAACACACACCTATTCGATTTCAAGGTTTTCTGAACCTACTTCCTTAAGAAATTTGTAACTTTTGCCAAAAGGAATTATTATTATTATAAGGAATATCTCTAGGAAGTCAGGAACTCATGAAGGAGACCACGCTACTTGCACACACACCATCTAATAACAATCCTTTCCAAACGCGCCCTACTCTGAGGGAAAAATATAACTATATAACCCGCTTCTTGACAGCATTCAGTCACAGGTCTTAGCACCATCCTTGTACCATGGGATTAGCATACATTCTTTTTGCTCCTGTGGAATCCTCCCTTTTCTGAGACAAATTATATGGCCTGGTCAAAGGAATAGTCATTTCAGCTGAACACGTCTGGCATTCGTACTGATATCCCATCAATTCCCATTGCAAATTCTTATTTAGTTCTGCTGCAAGTACACGTGGATGATGAAGTACTAGTACTTCGTTATTCATCCACAATGATTCCTCATACAGTGAACAGGTAGCAGTGAACTCAAAGTTGCATACAGCAGGCTGATAGCTATTCTCAAAATAATTACTGCTCATTAGTTGAACACCACTTCTCCATTCATCAATTATTTTTTGAAATCCATTCTTTCTTTAACTTGCAACACGATAGAATTCTCTGGGTTGTAGTTCCTTTTCATATTCGGACTGCTTTCTGCAGTGCTTGTGACTTCTCTAGCCTGCTACATATAATAATTATAGTATAATTATAGTAACTGACGTCATCCTTACACTTCCGCATCATTTTCTTACGAATCTTTTGCTTAATTAGATTGCACACACATCACTCCAACTTAATTTATTCTTCGAATTCCCGGGACACATTCTGATATTGCAACATTTAAGTATTTTTTAAAAACTTCCCAAGCACTGTCGATATCTTTCCCATTCAATAATTGATACCATAGCACAGAACTCAGTATACCCAGGCGACAGTAAGGTCATAATTAACTGCTTTGTAGTTCAGCATGTACTTGTCACTGAATGGAACGTTCATTAACTTAGCCACTTCCCAACTGAGTACTGCATGATCACTGTCACCAACCATAGGCAGAATAGTTACATCTTTAATTGAAATCTCCACTATAATCAAAGAAGCCTGTGTAGCTCAGTGGATGTGGCGTTTGCACACCAAAGTGCTTGTCCGCATGAAGGAAGGCTTCTTGTTTTCGAATCTAGTTGTCGACTAGAGGAAATTTTTCTAAGCCTTTTTTAGACCGGTTACCGAGGTAGTCAATCTCTGGCATGAACAAGCGAGTTTTCGTCTAGGAAACTCAAGAAAATCGTCCTTAGAACACACACCATTTCAGACATTAAATATATATATATATATAGTGAATATATAGTGGAGAATGAATTGCCCACGTAGTCTCCAAAAGTTAGATAGGGCTAAAATCGCCTCGCCTACTCCCTATTCAGGAAGTTTTTTTTTTTTTTTTTTTTACTATAATCAAATAAAACGCCAAGTGCTGTGGCGTTTGCACACCACAGCGCTTGACTGCACGAAGGAAGATTTGGTTTCGAGTCTAATCGGCGAATAGAGGAAATTTTTCTAAGCCTTTTGTAGACCGGCTCCCGAGTTAGTTGATGTTTGGCATGGCCAAGCGGGTTTTATCTCCTCGTAAACTCAAGAAAATCGAGCGTAGAATCCACATTATTTCAGACATTAAATATATTGCGTTAGGGGTCCACGAAATGGTGGCACTTGTTGAGCCATTCTCTTCACTGCATGCCACTTATTTAGTTATAGCCATGAGCCAGCTATCTCTGATTGGGTACCAGTGGAGATCGAACTGCCCACTCAGTCTTCAAAAGTTAGATAGGGCTAAAAACGGTGTCGCCTACTCCCTATACGGGAATAAAAAGGCGTTAGCTTATTTTAATTCCCCTTTCAAATCTAGCACTCTTTAACCTCGAGATCCTTCTGTCACATGCTGGTTGAGGAAGTTCTCACAAAAGCTCAAAAAATTCAGTTTCGTTCGTCATGCGATTTCACAGCTACCTAATCAATATTCGGATAATTTAACGCGTCCATTATGATTACTCTTTTCGCAACCATCATATTTATTTATTGATGCATTTTTCGTCACTAGCAACCGATCCACCAGGTCCCCACTGTGTATTTAATCTTGTTAGACTCGACCTCACACTAGATGACTTCAAACTCACTGCCACATGAAAAATTGTTCATAGTACGGCATTAATAGTTCACCAACCTAACTGGATTCAAGACATTTGATATCATTAACAGCATGCACCCTCCTCTCCTGTCTATTCTTCATGAAAATACTGCAATGTTGGTACTACCATAGTACATCTGCTTCTGATAGCCAAGTCTCACTATTGCCTACATGTCTCAATAATTAACCAAGGCAACAAACTCTACTCCTTTGTTCCTGATACTCCTAGCATTCATAATAAATTACCTGTGTGCTCTTTTGTACATTCTGTGGTCTACATGACCCAGTTCGACAACTTGTAGATCTGTTCTTATCTAGTTCCTTACTCATATAGAAATTGTTATATCTATATATATAGCAACGTTATATAGATAGGTCTGAACCAAACGAAGAATTGTTCTCTCTTCATAATCAGTTCTGTACTAATAACCATTCCTATCTTGACAGTTACCTAACATTGTCGCTCTTACACACCGATTCGATGATTCCTCTTATCAGAACTGAGTTTCCCTGACTCCCTGTATTAAACTCCTGATGCGAATCGCATTCAAGTGTAGGCCGTTCCTCTTATACAAATCCAATCTTCCCTTAAGCTCAACTCCATACATCAAAAAACTCGCAATAATTCCTTCCAGATATATTTTTACTTTCTCACTCTTGCCTCTTCCATATCCTCTCATATATCATATACTGAACTTATCACTAGTTAAGTCGTTAGTATCTACTACAACTACGATCTCGTTTATTGTTTTTGAATTGCTTGCTTTATATTTTTAATGTTTGCACCTGGTAAACTTGACTTTATAAACCACTCATCAGTGGCATGTTTTATGAGTCACCATACCAAAAAACATCCTTTTTATAATCAACTTTACTCACCAGATTTATTACGCACGAACTTACCTTATTCTGTGCTTTGCTTTCCATTTTGCTGCTGAACTTTTCTTTTCCATGTTCCTCTAAACGCCGCTAGATTTTTAGTTCCCTCATCTTTTGTCTAATAATCTGTTTTAACCTAGCGATTTTGGAGTTTAAATTATTTTCAATATTTTCAATATCTTCGTTAGTGGAGAATAGGTTCTTGTTCACCACTTCGCTGTTCTTTTTAGTGTTTCTTCTGTGTCTGGCACCATTTACACCTGTAATTAATATTAAAATATTACAAGAAATTACAATCAAAATGTTATAAACACTAAATATCTAAAAACACGAAAATCTACCGCTAATATACAATAAAACTCTGATTTTGTAATTTACAAAAAAAAAAAAAACATAAAAATCAACCTGGGTTTTCCTTAAACCCAGTTCGAAATTATATTATCAAATTAAATGCAATGTAATTTGTACGAAATTCAAAACATTTTTTTTTGTGTGTAATATAATTTATTAGTATGCTGGAAATAAATCTATCTCCAAATTTGGCTATAGTCATGAAATTTTTCTTAGATACAAGTAAAAATGTAGCTCGTCCTTATTCCTGACACCTCCAAGGAGTCTGAAGACTCATCGCAGGAGGACATCTACAACTGTCTCAACCACTACTACGAATCTTCTCCATCAAAGCCATCTATCTACCGCCCACCTTCACCACCACCACAACTGGTATTCTATGTCTGTAAATTGCGTGTTCTGAAGGGCCGATTTGTCTGTAAATTAAAAAAGATTTACACTCAAATGTTCCAAAATTTCCTTTTTAGCAGCCATAGAACATCCTCCTTAGTCCCAACTACCATGTTAATTCCTAGCTAATAGTTTTATTTTCTCGTTTTTTTTCCTCACAAACTGAATATCCCTGCTGTAGAATATTGCTACTTAGCAGTAATTCATAGACATCTTTTTAAAAAATGGCCTTAAAGTTGTGGAAATTATTACTGGGCACCTCCATGAAGTTCGAAAACCCAAACTATCTACACAATCTATCGTATCCTTACTTGAACTACTGATGTGATAGACAAAGCATTCACAACTGAACCTGGGAACCCATTCAACCACTCCACAAGCAAAAAATCTGGTCCTAACACATTTGCTAACCACATTCATACTCAGTTTCCAGGGGTCATCATCCCTGGAAATTGAGTATGAATATCTACCAATCTACCAAAGTGATGAAATATTTCAACTGCATCAATCCTATAAAACCTTTATAGTAACTTACATGTTACTGCCACCTCACCACTAATTTTTTTTTCCCCCATTTTAAAAGATCACATTATTTGCATTCAAATTATTTGATTCTGGGTGGCTGCCATCGAATTTATTAAATTAAAGAAGTTTTATTTCTATCTCTCTGGATCTGAAATCTTAACAGTACAGTATTTCCTTTTAAAGAATAACAAAAAATACTTGGAATTTTAGTTGCTGGTTTTCTCTAAAAATCATAACATAAACCAATCATCTTCGCTTTCTTCTGTCCTTTTATCTCCTTTAAGGTTCAGAACTTTATTTTTCCTTCTATATGAAAAGCCTAAGAAACAAAGTAATTAAAAACTCAACCAGGAATGTTTATGCCTCAACAGTTGGTCTGTCATCATTGTCATAACATAATAACAGTTGATAACTTTTAAACGTTTTTCTTTCTATATGAAGGACTTCATAAATATCTGCTATTAAGTTCCAAAAATCGCTCTCATTTTGTCAACAAGGTATTATAGTGTTCTCCTTCAAGAATGCTCCACTATGCATCATACCTCTGGTTTTTACTTGCCATGAAGTGAGAAAAATGGGCCACCATTTAGTGACCCATTTTTAAACGTTATGGTACTTTACTCGAAAACAGTAAACCTCTCATATTTCAAGCAAACCAGATAAGTTTTTCATATCTTCGATACATTTAAATTAAATACAGTGATAATTTCAAGTAAATAAATTTCATAATCAAATCAATGCATTCATTTAGTTCAATATTAACTTAGCACACACAGTATGCTTCACATGTACAGTACATGTAACAATCTATAAAAATTCTCAGTTGCTTAACAAAAGAAAGCGGTAATTATAAAAAAAAAAAAAAATCAAGGCACAATTTCATTAAATACTGTATGTTTTTCCCTTAACAGCTATTCAGTCATCAGTCATAACATTTGATAACTTTAGATTTTTTTTTTTTCTATATGGACTTCATAAACATCTGCTATTAAGTTCCAAACATTTATACATTATTATTCCAACACTTTTATTCCCCCATCCCCCTCTTTTGATAACTTTTAAACGTTTTTCTTTTTATATGAAGGATTTCATAAACATCTGCTATTAGGTTCTAAAAATCTCTCTAATTTCATCAACAACAGTATTTACAGTGTTCTGATTTTCCATGCATGCTCAGAATATGCAACTATGCATATTCTGACAATTCATCACATGACTTAGCTTAATGTAATTAAATACTTGAGCATTTTATATAGCAAATATAGCAAAAATGCTTTTTAATACTACTATTTAAAAAAAATATGATTTTGCAAATACAAGTCAAAGCACATATCAAAAGTGAGTCTAGCTCCACAGCAAGTGGTACTTATTTTCTTATTTCTTTTTTTTTTAAACATTACATGTAACGGTATTTATATAAAATACATTGATAACTTGGGCAAGTAAATACTTTTTTGGGTAGTATATTTAAGTTGTATTTCTGATGCCATTTACACACACGTAATCTAGATCAGAAATAGTTGCAGAAAGTTTTTTTTTTTTTCTTTTCTCGCTTTGTTAGAAAGTTAGATTACACAATAATTTCTTGGCATCTTTAATTTAAACCAAGCCATACTCTGCTTATACTTGGGTAAAGCATTAAACAATATAATTTCTCAGCTGGCCTTGTTGACCGAGTGGTTAGCATATCTGCTCTCCAGCCCAAAGACTACAGGTTTGAATCCTGTTGTGGGCATAGATGTTTGTGATTGTGATGGTGGGCAGTAGATGACATTGATGTGGATTATGCAGTTCGCCATAGTTGGTGCCCTCCCTTGATGAGTCTTTAGAGGTGTCACGTAATAATAAGTGCATCATTTTAGATGAGAAATTATATTATTGTCTAATGCTTTACCCAAGTATAAGCAAAGTTTGCATGTGAAGATACAGCTTGGTTTAAATTAAAGATGCCAAGAAATTATATTGTTTAATCATTTATCAAGTGTAAGCAAAGTTTGTGCATGAAGTATATTCATGACTAGGGTATTTGTATATAGAGGCAAATGACTTCACATCAATTGTCTTAGTATCTCACAATACAAAGCAATTCTTTTGGCATGTATAATGCCCAAAAGGCATTATATTATGAGAATGGCCACTACCAAGACTGGGTTCAACCTTTATTGATGTCTCATCAGTAGGAGCTAGAGACAAAAGAGATACCAAGGTTGAAGTAATGCAGAAGTCATATATTTCCCATACACGAGTAGTGAAAAGGTGTTATACTTCATTATTGGCATCTTTAATTTAATTTAGAACCAAGTCAAAAAAATTTAATTCAACTAGCTCTAATCCAGAATATTTTATAATCATAAGGTGTTACACATTTTCAGTATTTGTATATGATTTCTGCATTACTTTAATCATGGTAACTCTTCTAAGTCTGGCTCCCACTGGTGAGAACTCAAAGGTCAAACCAGTCTGGTAGTGACCCTTCCCAGAATGCATATCATTATACATAACCGAAAGGATGTATGCTTTGCATTGTGGGACATTAACAAGCTTGATTTCTTAAGGTAAAGGGTTAAACAAGAATATAAGTTGTCTAGTATAATTTAATGTATAGAATCCTGTGTTTTAGTACTAAGTATCAAAACCATCATGTCATACCAAATAAGAAATTAAGACTGAAAAGATTTTTAAGTTATAACGAAAGGCAAGCTCGTTGTGCGTGAATTTGCACTTCATTTCTTTTTCTCAGTGATAAGATTCTGCCAATCTTACAGAAGCAATACAGTTTTTGAATTCTGCATAAACTAACTATAAATTACAAGTTGTGATGTAGGCATAGGAAATGCAAAGCACATGTGCAAATCAGCAAGCAAGCATGCTATCAAAGGATACTTTCCTAGAAATACCAACTTGATTTACTAGGTGATAGATGACCACTGCCTAGTGAAACATCACCTTGCTTGGTGGCACTGAAGTAGCTAATGCCATGTATCCGATCTGAGGGCAGGGGTTTCCAGCTTTTGTCCCCCCCACCACCACCTTGTCACATGCAAATGCAATGCGAGTGATATCCTTCTTGAAGGGTATCACTCACATTGTATGTTAGGAAGCTGGGATGCCAAATACTGTAAAACATCCAGAAGCTCCCTGATCTTTGAAGATACCAGAATTGTACAGGCTGGCTGCTAGATACAGCACACACAAGACCAAACCTGGTGGAAATGGTGAAATCCAGATCAGCTGAAGCATAATTCCACTGCCAACTATGCTGCCAGATTGTGCCTGGAAACAGGCTATGTAGTGGTGTGTGTGTGTGAGAGAGAGAGAGAGAAGTGAGAGGGGGCATAAAGTCACATTACTGGAACAGAAAATGGATGTTCTCTGTATGGGTGACATGTCTAAGGCTATCTTGTGCCACTGCATGTTGCCCTGCTTTTTTTTTACTCTTAATCACTTAACACTAACATGACACACTCAAATACTGCATCACTGTGCTTAGCATAATAAACAACCTGACTCAAAAAAAATAAAAAATTTGAAAACTCAAAAACCTTACAAAACCTCTTCCAGAAACATATGTAAGCACAACCACTTCCTTAAATTATGTGCTCCATTACCTCAAGAACACCTGAGGGTACATGTCAAGAATTTGATGATGACCACCTAGAGAAATCCAAACTCAATTTCTGCTTTTGACAACCCCAAATTACTGACATAGGCCATCCTAACGTTCTAACTGTACTTCATGTGATTTCTTCAATTACAAGGGCAGTACTTGTGCACTTGTCTGATATCCCCTGGCAGTAGATGCCAAATCTTTATTCTTTTTTTGACCTTCTGTGGCTTAAGATTTCTTTGCCTCATCATATATCATTCATCTGCTATCTCTACCATTCCTCCAATTCTGACCTCTCTGAATTCTTATCCCTGAAGTTGCCCTGCTGATGTTCTGTCAACCAACTACCTTAACAGTAAAGTCATTTTAATGTCACAACTCCAACTGGGTCCCTATTTCCACTTCCATGGATAGCTTGAAGAAAAGCTGAGGTATATGTTTTAAGTAATGGACTAAACAAATCATTCACCACCTGACTAGAATTCCTGAAAATCCTCTCCACTTCCTTGAAATTCTGTATCTTTTCTTAACCAGTTCTCCTTCCATACATGCTGCTGAGATGACCCAGTGAACACTCTTTTCGTCAGCCATTCACAACTCTATATCCTTTGACACTATAACAATGCCAAGTGATAAGAACTCCGAGACTTTCACTCCTTTCCATGACCAGACTACTCTTTGCATTCTCTAGATACTCGTGACTACACTTTTACAGAAATTATTGCTGCTCTGTTCAAAATTCCCACCAAACAAAAAACAGCATATTGTAAGCAGCTCTCGTAAACTACTGCCTGCTATTTATCATATCTAGGCAATATTATAATTATGACTTATAATTAACTGATGTATGGAAGTAATTATAATTAATTGATGTATGCAGTATGGAAACTAGGCCATGTACAGCCAATTCCAAAAAAGAGGAGAAAGTATCAACAGCCAACTTCAACACCTGGAAAACTGTCAACTAATCCACAACCTCCAATAAAGATTCTCCCGCTGAAGATCCTAAGCATCACCAATATCTAGAAACACAGGATGGAAAGATTTGGAGAAAATTGTGCTGTTACACTCAGTATTTCCAAAACATCTGGCATTAAGGGCTTCTCAGCAAATTGACATCTTATAGTTTGCCAGCTTTCGAAAACTGTATTCACAATTTAGTTTATGACATCACTTCGAAGCCTCCTACTTTTATGACAAAGATTGCAGTGCTCAAGCATCTCAAGATTATAGATTATCTATGATCAGTGTCTTGATCTTCATACAGTCCTTTGGTGGCATGATAACAACCCTGGTCACTTTTGACATTCCCAAAACACAATCTCCCTCTTCCCCAAAAAATCCTTTGGAAAATACTGTTTTATAGAGTTCACACAGAGCTAGAGAAAACATTAGCCCTTATAAATGTTTATATATATATATTTATAATAAATTTAGTTTAATCCTTTATCCAAGTGTGTGAGCAAACAAAGTTTGCACCTGAAAGTATCTTCAGGACTGGGGTAAGGTGGTACAACACTGGGAAACTCATTGCAAAGGTGGAGCAAGCTAACATCACTCCTATCTCAGTATCTCCCATAATGCAAAACACATCTCCTTGTGGATATGTATAATGTTATGCATTAAGGGAAGGTCTAACCAAGTGAAAAATAAACTTTCAATATCTTTCTCTAAATCCAGAGTAATTTAATAAAAAGGTGGCACACCGTTTGGCAACTCCTATAGGTAAAGACGACCTTGCTAATGCTTCTGCCTGGTATCTCCACTTAGGCCTGGCTCCCATTGAAGAGACCTCAATAAAGGTCAAAACTAGTCTGAGTAGTGGCCCTTTCCTTAATGCATAACATTATACATATCCACAAAGAGATGTGTTTTGCATTATGGGAGATACTGAGATAGGAGTGATGTTAGCTTTCTCCACCTTTGCAAAATTTGCTGGTGTTGTACCACCTTACCCCAGTCCTGAAGATAATTTCAGGTGCAAACTTTGTTTGCTCACACTTGGATAAAGGATTAAACTAAATTTATTATAGTCTAACCAAGTGAAAAATAAATTTCAACATCTTTCTCTAAATCCAGAGTAATTTAATAAAAAGGTGGCACACTGTTTGGCAACTCCTATAGGTAGAGATGACCTTGCTAATGCTTCTGCCTGGCTCCTACTGAAGAGACCTCAATAAAGGTCGAAACTAGTCTGGGTAGTGGCCCTTCCCTTAATGCATAACATTATACATATTCGCAAGGAGATATGTTTTGCATTATGGGAGATACTGAGATAGGAGTGATGTTAGCTTGCTCCACCTTTGCAACGAGTTGCCCGGTGTTATACCACCTTACCCCAGTCCTGAAGATACTTTCAGGCACAAATTTTGTTTGCTCACCCTTGGATAAAGGATTAAACTAAATTTATTATAGTCTAACCAAGTGAAAAATAAACTTTCAATATATATATTTACTTTATCACTAAGTTGGCCTGAATGACATAGTGGTAATGTTTCTACTGGTAGGTTCAAATTCTACTATGATAACAGTTGTCTTCAAGTGATAAATTATTTCTATTATCCAGTGCAACATCGCTATCCTGCTTCTTGGAAGCACAATACTAAGTATAGATTTACAATTGCTTTGCTGGTAAAAAAAAAAAAAAAAGCAACAGTTTCCTAGATATTCAGTTGAAATTTAAATATTTTCATTGTTTTTAAAAATCCAATGAGTGTGACAGGTTAACATTTCTGGTCATATGTATCCCCAACATATAACATTGTTTTGCCTAATTTTCCCACTACAAATGACCCAAATGAAGTCAAAACTGAAATGATTTGAAGCATTTTAACAGAGATCCAGAATATGAAATCTCTTTACTAGAGCAAAAGCTGAGCTATTGCAATAAATTTCAATGGGCTTTGTCCTACAAACAGAGTAAAATAGACAAACTCAACAAGTGTTTATATAGCAATTGGCAAAATGCACCTAAAAGATTTCACTGTTCTACGTTCCAATGAAGTCAACATGTCTTGTACAAGAAAGTAATGGTCAAATTGCCATTTTAAAGAGATGATGAACAGAATGCAGTTAACTCTTGCCATTGTCAACAGTATTACATATAGTTTGTTCACTATAAGAAACTATTGAAAAAACATCATGGCCAAAATTCCTTTTAGCATCAAGACACAAAAGGAAAGAAGAGAAGATGAACATGCATGCAGACACAACAGAAAGATTGCCAACATAGACATACTACAGTCCCAACTATCATCTTCAATTGGGGTGGTAATGAGATCTGGATCATTTAACTGACAGTTTCATAATAATAGTTTCCTAGATTTTTGGTAGGGCAAAACAGCCGTATTTATTTAAATTAGAAAAATGAACATAATCTGAATCAATAGCATACTCTTCGACCACAGTACTTATAGTGTAGATGTTGGATGCAATTTTTCTGTTCATCCAGGATGATCGAAACATGCTAATTTTGCAAGAACATATAAAGGTAGCTAATTTTAGTAATGCTTAAAAGAATTTTGAATGCTATATCTTTGAAGAGTACCCCTCCCCCCCAGTTTCCTTGGATTTACATGTAAAAGATGACATTTTTTTTTTTTTTTAAATCTAAGTTTTGAGGTGTATAAAAATTTTTATTCTTTTTTTCCTGAGAGAAAAACCATTGGCTAAAAGTGTCAAAATATCATCATCAAAGAATTAATAAGAATTAATTGATAAGAACTAATGTTTGTGCCTATGAAGATGTCTTAGTGACCAACATGAAATACTGGATTAAAGTTAGTTACTTGTCATCACTAAACATCTGTTCTTCCATTAACAAAAAATGCGAATGATATTCAGTGTCTAAGTATCTCCAGCAGAGTTAATTGTGCATATTATATACTTGTATAATTCATAAGATTGCTCAGAAAAGCAGACTGCTTTTTTTCTATTTAAACTTTTATTGAGTTACTACTAACAGTAAATGATTAGACATGAAGACAACAAGCTATTATAATTGCTTAAGGGCAGTACAGCCATCTCCAAAGGTGGCCTAACACTGGAGTTGCAAAGATAATAAATGCATTAGTTACCTAAGTTCCATCTTACAGGAATATGTCATGACAATCTTTCAGCAAAATATCTTGATTCAACCTAAAACAGATTAAAACTTGCAATCTGACAATAAGTTGCACATAAATGAAGTCTAGTACTGAATTGGCACTGCTAAGTAAGGTATTTTGGTGATTAAAGAAATAAAAAACAAATGTTATTACATGAATGTCAAACACAAAATGTAGGGACTAAACATTAGAATTAACATTTATAATGAAAACTTTTTATAAACATAACTCACATCAGCCAAATATTACATGTAACTTCGTAACTAATCATTTTCTATACATATAAAAATTTTATGCATTTTCTAACATTTCAATATGTAATAAAATGTTTATTTAGTAACTTTACAATTTTGACATATACCTATAGTTTAAATAACAAAACAAAATATCCCATTTAATATTTCTAACTTAGGTTCATCCAATGATATACTGTACCAGTTATCAATGGACAGCTAACCAAAGTTTACAAGAAATTTACATCTAAATGGAAAATTCCACCTTCACTGAAATTCAGTAATATTACAATTACAAAACATAACTGCCATTCTAGTAAAGCAGACCCTGCTTCTAAAAAAAGACTGTAGCCATCAAAGTTGCAATATTCACAGCTTTCAAGTGAGATGGATATCTAATAATTGAAAATGCAACCTCCAGTGTCTAGGTGTGATATTTCAATCTTTTATCAGAACGATATCCAAAGGTGCTTTGCAATTTATCAAGAAAACTTGGTCTCAACCTAAATGTAGTTGGATGAAGGTAGCTCAAAGGGATAAAATACAATAAGCAAACTGCACATACACATGCACACTCACTGGCATACATCTTAAGAACTAGTATTGACATTTATCAAAGTTGAATCAAGATGAAATACTGAGTGATGATATGATAATGACTGCTGAAAATGTGTAAATTATGTTTCTTATAATACTTCCTCAAATACTGGTATGTCATCTGATATTCAATGATTGCTGAAGGATGAACAGATTTCTGAACAAAATGGCACATGATTAATGATAATGTTTTATATAATTGCGACACTGCTTCATGTGTTAAGTAATAAAAAAAATAAAAACTATAAAAAAAAAAAGAACATTTCTGAAATATTTTGTTTCAATGTTTGCTTCAAAATTGACTCAATGATGTCTATACAGAAGAAGAATACATTTGGTGTTCATATGTATATACAAACATCAAATAATACATACACAATGTACAAACAAAAAAAAAAAAAATTAAAAAAGAGCAACCTGGTAATGATGGCTGCAACACCCTTTAATTAAGAATCATTCTAAAATTTTTTTTAAAAAAATCTAAAAATAATTCCTAGAGAATAAATGTCTAAAGCAGCTATATTGAATTATGTTGCACCATAAAGAGCATAATCTCTAAAATCAGACAATCAGATAAAGAAAAAGATACAGATGTAAATACAGGTGAAAATTAGTGGTCCAAGTTCACAGTAATAAAAGTAAAATCATACTCTATTATGCAGCTATGTTTATAATACAATTTATAACACAATGAATTAATCATAGAGAAGAAGGAAAGTTACAAAATTATCAGTTTCCAAAAATAATCTTATACTTAATCAATTACTAAAACCGCTTAATTTCCACTATTTTTATATATAGAAATAGAAAACCATATTACATACAGATAATCCATAATTTTATGCATAATTTGCAAGATCAGGTTATTCTTTAAAAGATTCATGACTTACTTTAAGAATAGTAGAGCTTAAACTACACATTTTTGTGATAATCAAGTATAGCCTCAAGATGGTATTGTTGTCTTCATATGTGATCATAAAATTGGTTTGTAAAATGAAACCGAGCCCGGCAGTGGCGGCCATCTGTCAGTCTAGCCGATCCACTCCTGAGCCAGGATATTCTTAAACCTCAGTGTGTGTCCTTGGCAGTAATGGGGACATTTGACCCAGGTTTTTGGTTACTGCCAAGGTCAGGACTTGGAGAGTTAGCGAGCTTGGGTGCAGTACTTTGTCCTGTCATATAAAGTCTGCAAAATATCAAAAACAAAGTAGAATATAAACAAACACGTTGAATAATAACATTTTTAAAATGATATCTTAAATGCAAAGTATTTTCTCTGTGAAAAGGATATATGGATGGCAACAACTACTCTTCATTTGAATAATTAAAAACATTCAATTACATTAATTTCATTATCAATCCAATTTGCCTGCCTCAGTAGTTCAGTTCTAAAAGCCATTGATTGTTTACTTCAAAAGCTATGGGTTAAGTCATGGATGTTTATTTAAAAAAAAAAAAAAAACATACTGTGGATGAGTTTATACACCTCTAGACATAGAATAAAGAATAATAATTTTATTATTGCAAATATTTCAGCCAGAAACTAATTGGCTGTCATCAGCATATCAGCAAAATCACAAGGCGAAGTTAAAACAAAGACATTAATCCTAGTTACTAAAATAAAGAGCCAAAAGGCTTCATTTCGGCAATTCAAAATTATATAAATCAAGTGAATGTTAAATCCAGCATTATTTCAAAGCCGAATACAGAAACTATAAGTTTCGTATGAAATTTGACCAGAGAGCTTATGGGAATATACTCGCCGGCATTTACGAGTTGCCCTAGCCGGAACTTTATAGTTTCTGTATTTGGATATGAAATAATATTGGATTTCACATCCACTTGATTTATATAATTTTGCATCGCTGAAATGAAGTCTTTTGGCTCTTTATAATCAAGTGAGATGATTAATTTTTATGCACTCACTTGAGTGTATAAAATACTTCATGCACAGACCAAGAGTTTGCTTATGAAAAATGCACCTCTCTGACACTTCGAGTTCCTTAGTACTGAACGAGTTTTTGCTCTCTTAAGGTTTCCGCCTGGTCTCTGAGGAGAGCCAATCAGTTCGAAACAGCTGTCAGGCGAGTGAAACCTTATCAAAATGGACCAATAGGAGGCGAATATAAGGATGCTTGGGCAAAGCAATCATGACTCCTACTGTAACCTATGAAGAGCCTAGAAAGAGCAACTTCCTTTTTTCTGTTTCTACGTTGACTAGACTGCCAATGCCTAATTTCAGACATATTTAATTTAATGGAAGTTTTTTCAGTTGGCTATACTACCAATTATATATTTGGTTTAATCCTTTATCCAAGTGTAAGCAAAGTTTGCACCTGAAGTATTTTCAGGAGTGGGGCAACTCATGGCAAAGGTGGTATAACTTCTCATCACTTACCTTAGCATCCCATAATGCAAAGAACATCTCCATGCAGACATGTATAATGATATGCATTAAGGGAAGGGTCACTACCCAGACCAGTTTTGACCTTTATTGAGGTCTCATCAGTGGGAGCCAGACCCACAGGTGGTGATACAAAGTGGAAGTAATGGAGAAGTCATATTTCCATATACCAGTTGCCAAAAGGTATCACACCTTATTATTAAAATTCTCTGGATTAGAGATAAGTTGATGGAAGATTTTTCACTTGCTATGCTATACCACCTTTGTCATGAGTTGCCCAAGTCCAGAAAATATTTCAGGTGCAAACTTCTATCAACTTATCTCTAATCCAGAGAATTTTAATAATAAGGTGTGACACCTTTTGGCAACTGGCATATGGAAATATGACTTCTCCATTACTTCCACCTTATCATCACCACCTCTGGGTCTGGCTCCCACAGATGAAACCTCAATAAAGGTCGAAACCGGTCTGAGTAGTGACCCTTCTCTTAACACATAGCATTATACATGTTTGCAAGGAGAGTGCTTTGCATTATGGGATGATAAGGCATATGATGAGAAGCTATACCACCTTTGCCACGAGTTGCCCCAGTCCTAAAAATACTTCAGGTGCAAACTTTGGATAAAGGATTAAATCAAATACATAATTGGTATCAAGTAATTTGTTTGTCAGTGCTTCCTGCTGTGATGACTGCCACTGGGAAATTAGTTTATCTTATAAACTGTCTGTAGTCTGTATATATGTGTGGACTGACTTATGTGTTCATCGTACATGTTGTTTATTTTTTTAATGGTATAAATTAGAACACAGAATAATAAGTAAATAATTATTAACTTATTGCTGATATTTCACTGGTGTTATAACCAGCATCTTCAGAGCACAAAAACACAGTTTGTCACAATACGCGAGACTATAACAACATGGTGTAATCAACGGACTAGTTAAACAAAATTGTAGCAGCAACACAAAGACTAAAGTCCTGATTTTGGTGCCTTCTATCTGGAAGGAAAAAAAAACCTATCACATGACTAGAGTCCTAAACTGAGGAAAAAAAAAACGGTACTAGTTTTTTCTTAAGATGTCTCCCAGATTTTAGGCAAATTTATACAGCCGTATTTGTTGAGATTTGGAGTGTGTTTCAGTGCTTCTGTTGCCTCTAAGAACAATCTCTCAGACTTGTAAGAGCTTCTGTGCAGTACTTTCATTTCCTTCCAGTTGATCCTGTGTGCAGGGATATCCAGAGCGTGGTCTGTTAGGCCCAACTTGCCACAGTGATAATGCTGGATGTATCTTTTGTGTTCGCTAATGCAGATGTTCACAGTTCTTCCTGTTTGACCGTAGCAGGCTTGATTACTTGAGCAGGGTACTTCGTAGATTCCTGGATGTGATAAAGGGGGAATGCTGTCCTTGGGTGAGCAGATAAGGATTGCTAATTTGCCACACGGTCTGAATGTGGTGCGTAGTTCATATTTATTAAGAATTCTAGAAATTTTTTCGGATGTGCCTTTAATGTATGGGATGATGACTAAAGTTTTGTTGTAGTTCTCTGTGGTGGATAGTAGGAAAGATTTCTTATGAGCGTTTAGTATTTTGTTTATCTTATGAGGATTATAGCCATTGGCCAAGAAGTTGTGGCATAAGTGAGCCAGTTCAGCAGCAAGGGCATTGTCATTGGAACAGATTGCTCTCGCTCTGTGGGTTAGCATTTTTAAAATGTCATATTGTTGAGAAGGGTGATGGTGTGATTGTTTGTGTAAATATCTCCCTGTATGTGTAGGTTTCTAAAAACTGAAAATGATAAATAACCATCTGGAAGACGCGTGATAAGTGTATCCAGGAAGGGCAGACAGTTATTAGCTTCCAGTTCCATTGTAAAGTGGATTTTTGGATGTTGTCTATTTAAATGCGCTAAGAATGTTTCCAATGTCCCTGGGCCATGTGGCCAAATAGCAAGCACATCATCAACATAGCATAGCCAAAGTGTTGGTTTGAGAGTGGATGTATTGATTGCTAGTTTTTCCAGATGTTCTATGTAAAAGTTAGCTGGGGGGGGGGAAAGAGGGGAGTCCATGACTGTCCCATCTTTGCGTTGCTGCTACAATTTTGTTTAACTAGTCCACTGATTACACCATGTTGTTATAGTCTCACGTATTGTGACAAACTGTGTTTTTGTGCTCTGAAGATACTGGTTATACCAGCGAAATATCAACAATAAGTTAATAAATAATTATTTACTTATTATTCTGTGTTCTAATTTATACCATTAAAAAAATAAACAGTCTGTATATATGGTGCTGTCAAACAGTATGTGTGGAGAAAGTATGAGCTGCTCTAGCAGCTGCAGTCTCATTTCCCTTAATTCCAACATGACTGGGAATCCAGCAATATTGCACATCAAAATTAAGGGTCTTCATTTTGTAGTACAGCAGGTGTAACATCTCGCACCACTGGATGTGAATTATACAGAAGAGGAGATAGCCTGTAAAAAACTTAATGAGCCTGTATAAATCACACATTTTTGGTAGCTATTTTTTTTTTTTAATATGCATAAGTGCGAGCTGAGTGGCATGCAACTCTACTGTATAATTACTGCAATCAGGTGGGATCAGGTTGCAGATAATAATGTCAGGAAACACAGCATCACAGTCAACACAGGTGTCAGTTCTTAAACCATCAGCACAGATGGGCAAGAACTCAGCGTGGACATTAAACAATAGCAGGTAGATATATGACGGAGTATGAGACTCCTGTATTTGACAAAGTGAGAGGTTTAGGAATGGAGGTGCAAACTTGCCATGCAAATCTTTATTCACTGCTTGCATAGTCTCTTTAATAACCCCAACTGGCCATGATGTCTACAGACGTTCAGCAAAATCTAGATATGATCCTGTAACACCTGTTGAATAACATGGATAAGAAGTGCAATTTGGCCTCACTATTTCATCCACCATGGCCAGCAGAGAGGTTAACATGCATATCAGAAAGACGTGTGGCAGTTGATGCGTGTTGATATTGAGCTTCCCAATACAGAGAAAAGAGACTGATCCATGTAGGATGCTCTGAAGAGATTTTATTTTTAGGGTATAATTAAGAAACAACTGTTTCCATCTAAGTGATAGAGCTGGTTCATTTGCTTCAACACTTTGGGTGGGCAAAGTGAAAAAGGCATCAGTAGCTATCCATATACCTTGATGATGGATAAGATCCAAATATTGAAGTTATTCTGCCTTGCAGAACCATAGATTTGAGACCCATAATCCAGCTTTCTTGAAATAATCAATGCCCTCTTGTACTTTTCTCTTAGTTGAAAAATGTGTGCAAGGAATGTAAGTTTTCTGTCAAAGACAAGTCCCAAGAACTTGGGTTCAGTTGCTACTGGAATAACAGTTTATCCCATTCTTAATTCAAGATCTGTGTGAAGAGTGTGTTTTCGACAGAAGTATATACAGATGACTAAAAACCTGAACCCATTACTGAGCCTATAGAGAGACATGGATGCTATCAATTACTTACAATGGGAGGAAGCTGTTCAGTGACTGAGTTAACTTTGATAGCAAAAAAAAAAAAAAGTGTCACAGTTAAGAAAGAGGCATTGGGAAATACCCTGTTCTTAATGATTTGGCTGAGATAGTATACTTCCACTCTGACTTGGAAAGTTTGCGTAGACAAAGTTTTTAATAAATACAGGAAGGTGTCCTCTGAGACCTAGGCTATAGAGATCTTTTAATATGCCATATCTCCAGGCTGTGTTGTAAGCTTTTTCCATGTCAAATAACACTGAAACCAGATGTTCTTGCTTCAGGAATGCATCTATTATACAAGTTTCTAAACAAACCAAATGGTTCAAAGATGAACGATGTCTATGAAAGCTACGCTGTGTACTAGAGAGAAAATCATGGCTTTCTGAATATTAGATCCTTTCCTGGTTTCGGAATCCAGAAACTTCCTCTGCAAGTATTCTGTTGTATAGTAAGAGAAGGAGAGTCATAGAAGATAATGGAAGATGTTTTATCATTCTTAAAGGATGTCATTAGGCCCTGCTGCATTAGGATGAAACAGCAAAAGAACTCTTTTAAGTTACTTCTTACAAATGGCCAACTGTATGGCTCAAGCCCATTGTTAGAAAAATTTAGCTGCTGTTTCCTCTTGCTGTTCTTTCAATAATTATTAAATTATTTTTGAAAAATAATTTGAAATATATTATTTAATATTATAATATTATTATTTAATAATCCTATCCAATCCTTCTCAACCGTCTAGGACGGGTTTTGTCCCCCTCCAAATGAGGGGTTACCGGCGTATTAATGCAGCCGGTTCGCCACCCCTCTGCTGCATCCCCTAAGGGAGATATTGATGACTGTATCAGTGTGTGTTCAAGGGACTGGGTTGCCTGTTTGTGGGATGAAAAACCCCAGATAAACTGGGGGGGGACCCTGCTGTCCACGCCCAAGACCAGCTAACTTGGCTATGGCCGAGGAAGATCCTTAAGCGCCTCACGTCGTCGATGGGAATCGAACCTAGGATACTCCTTCTCCAGGCATATGGTTGCGAAGCACATAGTCACTAGGCTAACCGCACGAACATTTAATAATACAATAATAATTTTAAAATAATATTTCTTTTTTCAATTATATTTCAATTATTATTTTTCAATAATAAACATTCAGGAGGATATAAACCTAAACCTGTTTTTGAGATTCTGGCAAAATTTTCTCCCAGCTTTGGGATCAGCAACAACACACATCATTATAGTCTAAGGTAGACAAAAGAGTGTGTTTTCATCCAATACAATTTTTGCACTGTTTGTTTGATTAACTGATAAGGTAAATCGGATCGAAGATTGTTTCTGACCTTGATGTCCCACATAACGAGCACACTTAAAAGCTATTCAGTTTGATGTGGTGGGGTATCTATGAAATATACCTCACAGTCTGTGTTGATCTTTTTTTTTTTGGCTGCCTGGAATTCTGGAGCCCACCAAGGCTTTGGAAAGAGTGGAAATCAAGATGACGATTTTGGAATTGAGACTGTTGCTGCCTGGACAATGCAATCTGTTACATAATTTACTGCTTCACTGATAGTCATTTAAATGATTGTATCAGCATTAAATTTTGCAAGATGGGAAAGCAGTTGGCCTGATCCATTTTCCATATGGGTATCTATGTAGGAGAACATGGTTCATGTGAAGGCATGCAAATAACAGGAAAATTATCACTTTGGTAGATATTGTCTTGAATATCCCATGAGTGGAAAAATGGCAGGAGCACACTGCAAGATCAGTTGCAGAATATGAATATGGAAGAAAGTATTAAGTCTATTATTCAAAAGAGAGGGCGAGGTCATTATTGTCAAGGATTTCTTCAATGATATATGACCTCATCGATTTTTGTTGGCCCTATCCCCCAGTGTTGTGCCCATTGAAATTACCCATAAGTATGAGTATCGATTTCATTAACTCAGTACCCAGTAGTAAATAAACTGAACATTAATAAGAAATCTCCCAGATGAGTGAATCGCTACTACCATAGTAGTATTAAGCTGCCCACTAGGATAGCTACTCCTCCATGAGCAGGATCATCTCCAGTTCTGTTCTTACATGACAGTGAAATTCCTTAAGGTAGGATCTTCACAGATCTTGAATATGTTTCCTGCAGACAGAAACAGAAAGGTTTATGGTTCTGTAGTAAAATCTTGATATCATCAATATTCTGGCGAAACCCACGACAGTTTCATTGTAAAAAAATTTCCTGTTATTTTGGTTTTGTGGACTTGTCCAGCATTCAAGAGGTAAAAGGCTTACCTTTGACAGATTTATATTTATCGACTGATTTTAGGCCGTCATCAGCAAAGCTACCAATAAAATGTGAAGTAAGATCATTTATGTACAGGAGGAAGAGAGTGGGTGAGAGTACAGAGCCTGGGGTACTCTTACATTAGGAGAGAAATGTGGAATGATATGCAGCAAGTGGCCAGAGAAGTGTCTAAAGTAACTAGTAACACAAATTGTAGTTTGCTGAGCAGGCTTCTGTGACAGCCCCCAATCAAATGTTCAAGAAATGTCAAGAGCAATCATGTAAGTTTCTCTAAACCTTTCCATGCGTTGTGACCAAAGATGAGTGGTAAGGCTATGAAGATCAGTTGTGGATTGAGTGTGTCAGAATCAGCAATAATTGGAAGTTAAATTTTCACTTGGTTAAACTATAATAAATTTAGTTTAATCCTTTATCCAAGTGTAAGCAAACAAAGTTTGTGCCTGAAAATATCTTCAGGACCGAGGTAAGATAGTGCACCAGGCAACTCCGAGCAAAAGCGAACCAAGCTCTCAATCACTCCTTGTCTCAGTATCTCCCATAATGCAAAGCACATCTCCTTGCGGGCATGTATACTGCTATGCATTAAGGGAAGGGCCACTACCCAGACCAGTTTCAAACTTTATTGAGGTCTTGTCAGTGGGAGGTAGACCTCAATGTTTGGGTCTGCCTCCCACTGATGAGACCTTTGTTTGCTTACACTTGGATAAAGGATGAAACTAAATTTATTATCAGCAATAATTGTGTGCTGACTTTATTACTTTTTTTTTTTTTTGCAATGGGCTGAAAGTAAGCTTGTCTTGTTTCCACGTTGCAGAGTAGATACCATTCAAGCAGAAAAAAATTGAAAAGGTGATACAGAATATTCGGGTGACAGTTCTAGAAAATATTTTTCATTTTCAAAGCTAATATAAAAAAAATACACACCAACCACTAAAATATTTGCGTGACCAATATTTTGTTGAGCAGTGTGCATAATTAACACTCATAGAAAATTTATTTGAAAATGGGGGAAAAAAATCAGCAAAACAGTAAACATAAGCTGCGATGCTGACCAGCTTTATTTTACAATCAAATAAAATAATCTGTTTGATGCTAGCAACACAAGCTAAAAGAAAAGCAAACACACTAACAACAGTGAAAATTAATTACATACTAGCAATGACATACCCATCAACTGCAGCCATGGTTGAAGTATCTTTTTTTGTTCCTTCAGTCACAGCTTCTAGACCACGTTCAGCTAGAGCTCGGAGAGCCATCAAAGCTGCCTGATCATGAGAGGCATCAATTGTAGGGCCTGCTCCATGCTTTACCTGAGGTGGAGTTGTAGAGAGAGAAACCAGAGAGAGATACTCTGGCTTATTTCCCTGGGAGGAAAAAAAAAAAACCTTTGAGTTGCAAGTATAAATACGAATTGCTTTTCTTCATAAGAAAAATCATATAGATTTTTACTAATTATTAATGATATCTTATTTGAAATGAAAGGTATTTCTTTTATGACTTAGTACTGAAGGGGGAAGGGGGGGGGAATAGAAAAATTATCATGACTGTGGAAGTCACATTACCTTATTTATGAACAAATCTGTAGAGCTAAATATATGGTAAAACAAAGCACACCATGAATATGCAAAAGATACTGTAACAAAGTTTTGATGATAATGTTTTTTTTTTTTTTTAATTATTTGCAACCCAAAATCAGATCAATAGCAATAATAGATAAGCAAACAAAAAATGACAATTATAGAATGGACAGGGGGAGAGAAAAGAATCAAAAGATGCAAATTAAATTATTTAATTATATATTAAAAAAACAATCATATAAAAATTTAATAATTTCCCTTATGACATACATGCCTAAAAGGGAGAATGCCTAGCATGAGAATAATAAGCAGAGGAAAGTCAAAAGCAATTCCCATAATATGTGAATAATATATGTGAATAAGATAGTGACACTGGTGTTATACACTCATTAAAACAATTTGGGATGGAAAAAACCCAGTAAGTCCATATGAGAATAGTTATCTAAGGTTGAAACATTTTTTATGTTTATGATAAGTTAATGATTGCAGCTATACAATGAATTAAAAAGAAAAAACAAAAAAGCTAATATTTCTCTAGTGTGAAATTAGCATCATCAGGGCAAAAAAAAATTGATGAAGTAAATAAACCAACAGAACTGAATTATTTAGATCAGGGGTCGGCAACCCTTTTAGACTCATGGGCCACATTCAAGTTTAATTTTAATAATCAGGTTGCAAGTGCTTAATTAAGAGAAAGTAGTGAGTGAAAAAAATACTTGATCAATTTTTATTATATCAATCTTAAAAAACACACAAAAATATGAAGTACGAGATATGAAACAGGCATGAAAAATGCCACTCAATAAAAATTTATTATCACATAAAAACAAAGTAATATAGTTTATGCATCATCATGTGTGTGTCTCCCTGCTTAATATGCCTTTTGTGATTGTTTTCTCTTAGCCCAAATTATCTACATCCACTTTATAACCTGAGGTGCGAATTAAAATCGAAGCATGCAAATGTTCATCAGTCAGTTGAGAACAAAATTATTTTTTCTAAAACTCATGGCAGATAATGCTTGTTAGCAAATGTATGTGCTTCCAAATGAGACTACCATCTTCTTTGCGAAACTGATTAATCCTTCAAATTTTTTCTTTATAAGCATTGACAAAATTTTTGGATATTTTCTAACAAAAATGCATTCTGTAATGTTTCATTGTGTTGTAATTCCAAAATTTCCATCTGGAAAAATAATCACATTTCGACGTTTTTATGAAAATCCACAAATCTTTTTGAAAATTCTGTTTGTAAATCTTCAATAATACCAACAAAAGTTTCCTTTTGTGTTTGCCATCCAAATGTAGATGAAAATTTGCAACATATATAATGATGTAGATTTTCCTCCACCATACGTTTCTTCAACAGACATAGTTTGCCTTCAAAAGCTTTTATGTAAAAAAACAGTTCTGCTGGTAATTTACCTTGGCCTTGCAGGTTCAAATTAAGTTCATTAAGGTATGTGTAATATCTACCATAAATGCAAGAGACATAATCCATTTTTATCCGATAGTTGTGGAACAGTATTTATGTTCCATCATGAAAATATGTTTCTTCACGTAAATTAAAAAACTTTTTAGCACAGCACCTCTACTTAACCGTCTAACAGCTGAGTAGTAGATAACACCCTCATACTCTGATTCTATGTCTATCAAGAATTCTTGAAATTGACGGTGTTTCAGACCATTGTGTCAGATGTAATTTACAGTTGATATCACGATGTCCATAACGTCTTTCACCGATGATAAAATTTTGTAACAAAGTGCTTCCTGACGAATGATGCGATGGAACACCATTGGATTATCATTACCTAAATTCTGTAATTCCATAACATTTGACCTACTACACTGGTGTCAGAGCCACAGATATTTCTTCCACCATCGGTTTTCACACTTTTTAATTTTTTCCAGTCCAAGTCTAAAGAATCAATAATTTCTTTTACTTTTTATGAACAAATCATTGCCAGTTGTACCTTTTAAACTACATAACCTGGGCAATGATTTGTTCTATCATTGCCAGGTTGTGTAGTTTTGTAAAATTTTGTAATTTTGTCACTATCAATGCCCCAAATAAATATCATTAACTGCACAGTGTCTGTTACGTCAATACTTTCATCCATTGCCAGAGCATTACAATCAAATAATTTTGCTTTAAATTTAAACTGCTCAAATAAACTGGTACCAATTTCTTCTACTCTCCTTGTACAAGTCCTGGCAGATAAACTAATATCTTGAAATAACATCTTATTTTCTGGGCATATTTCTTCGATTACAGCTAATAAACATTGTTTACTAAATCCTGAATTTGTATATGGCCTTCCTTCTTTTGCAACCCAGTTCTGCCACGACATAACTAGCATGAACAAACTGATTCATTATGAATACTTTGCTTCTTAAATATGTTTTGCCAAGCAGTCAAAGAAGCTTGTAATTTATCAATTTGATTTTTTCTAAGTTCACAGTTCAAATCCTTGTATTGGCTTTCATGTTCATTCTCGTAATGACATTATATTATATTCTTTAATAACAGCAATACTTTTATGACAAATAAGACAAAGGAGTTCACCTCCTTTTTCAATAAAATATTTGCTCTTCCATTCATCATTAAACCTTCTTCCTTCACATCTGCAATTTTACATTTTCTTGAACCCATTTTTGAAATTATTTTTAACAAATATATATCCTCTGAAAATCATAGTTGATGTTATTGAATTATATTAAAAGACAGACCAGGGAACGTGACTGCAAAAGTGTGCCAAAATCTCAGTTGTCATCGGATGAAGTCACCTTTGTTATCCCCACTCATGATGACTCACACGGTTGACTCGCGCTAAGTTGCACAGCGATATCATGAAGTATAGATATAAAATTATTTTTAATTTATTTATATTATAAAATGTATTTATATAATTCAACACATGGGCCACCAAAAATGCACGTTTGGGCTGCATACGACCCACCGGTTGCTGACCCCTGATTTAGATAATCAACATTTAAACTGAAAAGTGATATCACTTTTTCTACTTTTTAAAGTGCCATACCCTGCTATATGTCTTCTGGTTGTTATATATTATATACTAGAATAGAATACTTGAGTAGTTCATTAACTTTTTAGATAACATTGCAGATTCAGATCTGGGATATTATTATATATTATAAATAATAAGCTACCGCCTTTTATTCCCTTATAAGGAGTAGGCGAGGCCTTTTAACCCTATCTATCTTTCGGAGACCGAGTGGGCAGTTCAATCTCAACCGGTAGCCAATCAGAGATAGCTGGTCCATGACTATCACTAATTATAATCAGCCACCAATGAAGAGAAGGGAAAGCAAGTGCTACCATCTCTTGGTACCTAACCCAAAGAGGTATGTTACTGTCTGAAATAATGTGGGTTCCACAGAAGATTTTCTTTAGTTTATGGGAAGAAAAACTCGAGTTTCCAGGAGAAAAAACCCACTTGCCCATGCCAGAAATTGACTAATTTGGGAACTGGTCGAAGATAGGCTTAGAAAAAGTTCCTTCAGGTAACAACTAGACTCGAACTGATGTCTATCATTGGGTACATTTTTTTTTTTTTTTTTTTTTTTTTTATGTTGAGCCCATACACAGGAGGTTGGTTGATCAACCTATAGTACATTAGTACCGTTTATAGGTAGAGGATGCAAGTGCCATTTCTACTGAGCTAAGCAGGCCTTATTATATATTATTAATTATATAAACAGTGTACCATAAGAAAAATTAAAAGAGAGTGAGTGAGAGACAAAGAAAATTCAAAAATGATATCTTTATTTACAAACAAATAATATTCATGTAAAATTTATGGTATTGCTTTAACTGTGTGTAAAATGTTATGATTTGCAAGCACTATATACAAAATCTGCATTATTCAAACTTATCTCCTAAAGAGAAATTATTATATACAGGGTGTCGACATTGGACCTCCCTAGTTTCAAAGTGTTACTACTACTAAAGTGTATGGACCATGGTGTCAAAATTGTACAAATGAGAAGGAACACTCACCAAATTTTTGTAAAAAAAAAAGTACACTTCCACGTGTGCTCCTTTAGTAGTACGCACAGTGTCAAGTTGATAGTCTATCTCCAACCAGGAGATAGACTATCAACTTGATTTAGTTGCATAGACTGTGTCCCTCACATACCCCAACAAGAAAAAATCAAGTGGAGTAAGATCCAGCGATTGTGGTGGCCAGGGAATCAGTCCTCCACAGCTGAGGGAAGACCCAGTCCAGAGTTGCACAGACCTCAAAATACCATGTATACATTTTCAACACTTTTTTTACACTCAAAATACATTTTCAACATCACCATCCTGTTGAAAGAGGATGTGTGGTTGCAAGTCTTCGAGTTGTGGAAAGATGAAATTTTTCAGCATGTCAAGCTAAACCATTCCATTGATATTGCTTGAATGGTGGAGCAGGGTATTTGCAGTTCATGATGCTCTCCTAATGGATTTTGTCAGGCTTCGAGCAAGTCTTGCAGATCCACTCTCTACCTTCTCTTCCGATATCGGCTGCTTCCCTCCTCTGTGTTGTTTCGAAAATGCTTTCTGTCGTTAGGAAATTTTCTTTCCACAAATGGATACTCTTGGGGATGAGTGCTGCCTTCTTGGACACCTGATGGAACTTATGCTGCACTGCAATGATTGATTTCAGCTCAGCTAACCACCACACAACTTGCATTTTCTCCATCCCTGACACTATGTTCAAAATAACAATAGCCCTGTCCAGCATTGTGATGCAGGAAAAAAATTTTGGATGAAACTTTAGCCTCTGGAACATTTGAAAGACCCTTACATATTTCTGCATTTTGATTTTTTTACCGTTCTATGAAACTAGAGAGGTCCAATGTGGACACCCTGTATTATTAATTATATAAACAGTATACCATAATATAATAACAAGCAATACCATAAATTACAAAAATATCTTTATTTACAAACAAATAATATTTGTGTAAATTTATGGCATTAGTTTAACAGTGCATGTGTAAAATGTTATGATTTGCAAGCACTATATACATCATATACATCTCAGCATTATACAAACTTAGCCAGCAAAAGAAAGAATGATTATGGAAGGATGACATTGATTGGAGAAAATGGTATAAAGACAGATGTTGTGGAAGAAGTGGTGGAGATACTTAATAAGCAGTTCGTAAAGGTCTTTCAATCTTGTTAATGTGACTTCATGGAGACAATGAAGTGGAGAGACTGACTGTAAGTGAGCAAGTGGTGTATGGGGAGTTGAGCAAACTAGATGTTAATAAGGCTGTGGAACTTGATAATATATCACCATGTATTCTGAAAGAATGTGCCAGGGAGTTGACAACTGCCTTGACATATTTTTTTAATACGAGTCTTGTATTGGGTCAAGTTCCTAAGGAGTGTAAGGAGAGCAAGATTGTGCCACTTAATAAAGGAGGTGATAGAACAAGCATCAAAGTATATACCTATCTGTGTGTCAGGGTGTTGTGGTTAAGTTGGAGAAGCTTGTGAGAACTAGGATTGAGAATTGGGTTGACAACAACGGTATTATCTTTGATGGACAGCATGGATTTGCTAAAGGAAGGTCATGTTTTAGTAATCTACTTACTTATTACAATAAGGTGACTGCTTCCTTGGACAGAGGAGAAGGATACCCAGTAATACAGAGAATTTGAGTGTGTTTAAAGCACGGTATGATGAGCTGTGTGTATGATAAAAGGACCTTCCACATGAGTCTTTGACTCCATGGGGTCTTGGCTAATAATAATAATAATCGCTTAAAGAGAAAAGGGCTCACAAACTTAACAGACTCAAAGCACATAAACATCACACAAGATTTCTTTTCTTCTTTTCATTTGATTTGATGAGAATGCATAAGCAAAAGAAATTAAATTCAAACTAGTACAGTTTTTCTGCTTTTATTTTTATTTTCTTGTTTTATTTTCTTATAAAACAAGAAAATAATCTGTGCCCAGCCTTTCTGTAATAAAATAATATTTTTTTCATTATTTGTATATCAGTTCCTTTTCATTGTGGACTTCTGCCTTATCGTCCAGTACAAAATGTTCACCAGTTTCGAGTTCACAACATTTTACTAGAATATTTGCTGCATAACATACCAAAAGGAACTGTTCCATTGCTTATGGAGAAACTATATATCACTTTTATTTATATTGTAACTTAGCTTCCTTTGAAAGAAATTTATCCATTAATTTTGGGATAACTATTTGTTTCCCTCATAATGATCTTTTCCACCTTTCTGGTTTAAGAATTCCTCTAACTATATTTCTCTCATACACTTCCAATTGTTTTTCAGAATATTTTGTTTGTTCTATTATTTTCTCTAACTAAACTTCTTCTTGGGAAGTACAAACTTTGCATAAGCACACTACTGACTGGCACAACAAGTACATGGCAGTGAGATGAAAGTAAAATTATCATTTGTTGTAAACAAGACTACAGTTCTTTAATGGCGTGAAACCGTTGTCAGAAAGTTCAATATTTTCTTCTCTAACTTTAAGTTACAGAAATAAAAAAATAAATTAGAAGAGAGTTCTTTTAACAAATAAATATTGCAAAATAAATATTCCATTAAAAGGCTATGTGTTCCAGTTATCCAGTTTTGATCTTTAAGTAACCCTATCCCCAAAATAACGTCACTCTACCAGGGAAGCAATCACTATTAATTGTCAATATGTATTTATTTTTTTGTCCCACATGCCTTGACAGCTGAGCAAAGAGAAGATCGAGTCACACCTTGTGAGGACATTACTGCAATGGCAGATGCAGACGAAAATTTCTTTGACAAAATATCAACTTTCGACTGTTCTGAAACTTGACGTTTCTCCTACAATCACAAAACCAGACGCCAGTTTTCTGTATGGAATGATGAGACATCTTCCACACTGAGGAAATTGAGATTCCTAAAGTCACATCAAAATGATGTTGATTATTATGATTTTTTATTTATTTTTAAATTTCAAGACATGGTACACAAAGAATTCATAACTGGAGGGGAGAACAACGAATGCAAAATTTTATAATGAAGTTATGGATTATCTCTTGGAACACATTTGTTACACCATATTCTGGCTGTGAGATTTTTTTTCTTTACATGATAATGTAAAAAAGCTGCAAATGTGCATCACTTTTTGACACACAAAAGTATAACCACCCTTTATCACTCCCTTCACTTGCCAGATGTATTCCATTCAAACTATTTTTTGTTCCCCAAGTTGAAAATAAAGCTGAAACCAATGAATTAAAAACACTCAAACATGCAGAATTTTTGTGGCTCTCCAAAAACTATATGGCTGCATTCAAGTTTTTACACATTTTTTTATAATTTTTGTCCTAAAACTTATGGACCACACTGTGTATGGTGTATAAATATTTTGTTAATAACATTTTTCTGCTTAAATGTAGATTCTCTGACTGGATACGAATGGATAATATTAATAACAGAATCATATTAATAATAATGAGTAATGTGATGAACTTCATCTACCACCTAAACACATTCACAAATAAACATCCCTATTCTGCCACCTAGGATGACAGATGTAGTTAGAAGTCTCAGAAGACCATAATGCAAGATATGACAGTGTTAGAGACCTGGCAAATATTAATTTAACAATATTATGGAAAAGTAGAACATCAAGTTACTATCAGAGTATCTGTACATCTATTGAGAGCACATATTGGGAATTGATAATTATGAGTTATCAGTATCATTATTTAATAATAAATTTATACATGCTAATTTCTAGAGAGGTCTAATTTCTGTTTTGTTATTAATGATATAGCTAATTTAACTTTATAACTCAGCAAAATAAAGCAAACAAAAAACTAGGATTGTTGATTTCTGGTCATCATTGTATCATCTTGTTTCAATAATGAAATAGCATGAGTTCACATAATGAAAAGAATTATAAAAACTGAGGAAAATGCAGATAAAAAACTTGACCAACATAGAATTTTTGCCTGAGTATATCATAGGCAGTGTCAGTACAGGATCACAGAATGGAAATTAACAAACAATTCTAAAAAGCACCAACTGAATAGCTAATACAAGATAACTAAAAAAAATTAGGAAATTATTGATCTTTTTTCTTTATCTTACATTAGCTACTGAGGTGGCACTTTTTAGAATTGTCTGTTATTGTTAATCCATTCTGTGATCTTGTACTGATGATGCCTATGATACTTCAGCAAAAATTCTATGTGAATAAAGTTTTTTATGCGAGTTTTCCTCCATTTTTATAATTCCTTTCATTATATCATCTTCATTTCCTAATGTGCATCCTAAAAAGGGTGTACTGTATACTAAATAGATATGCTACATAATTAAGTTTATATTATTACTAACATCTTATGAACACTTTTCTTTCGAATTAACCTGTTATTTATCCGTGTCCAAGACTGTCAATTATAATGCAGTATTCAACACTGAACTGTATTCATTGGCCTGGTTGAGTGAGTGGCTAGCACTGCTACTGTCCTATCAAAGGGCTGTGGGTTGGAATCTTGGTGGGAATGGGTATCTGTGTATGCATGTTTAAGTAGAAAATGAAGTTAACTGTCCAGTGTGCGATCACTACCATCTTTAGAAGTCTAAACTAACTTGAAACCATTCGTCTGGTCTCTGAAACCAGGTTTCCATATTATCTAACTTTTAACTGTCTAAAATTCACTTTTCATGGAAGAGAATCACAAGAAAACCATCTGGATCTCCTCTTTCAGAACCCCCCCCCCTCCATATTGGTATGACATACCCATACCTGTTCTACAATTTCCACCCTCATTCTGTTTAGGTAATACCATCTCAAATTACCTCTGATCATACATTCTTGTATGTTAATAATTCAAGTTCCTTTCAAATACTTTATTTTTCGGATGACTTTACCGTTGATATTATCTGCTCTCTTCATTCATTTTCTTCATGTCATGTCTGTAGTCAATCATCTTCAATTAACTGTTATTTCTAACCAACTTTCAGATCATAAACACCATCTTGTATACTGTTATTTTAGTACTTTGCTAATTTCTCACTTATTTCCTATGGATTCATTCAACTGGCTCCCATCTCCATCTTTTCTTAATATATATTTTTATATTTAATTTCCATCTTCACTAACAACTATGCCTAAACAGCTGAAATGTTTTACTTGTTCTGTAGTCTTTAATAAACACATTTGATGTTTTCCATGTTTCTGCCTATTTTCATATGAGTCGTCAAAAATGGTTGTTTACTGCTATTCTTGTTCCATGAGATAAGACTTCAAAATGGAGAAAGAATCAGATTCAAGGCGGAACACTCCATTTTTCATGACAAATGAGACAATGTGTTTCACATGAGGTATCTGATATTATGAAAAAAATCATAGATGGCAAGTGCCGACATGCGCTCTCCACACTGATTTGTTTCCCAAAATGCAGGTAAACTACTCTGTGGGAAATACTTCACTACCAGTGACAAGGTTTCTGCTGAAGAAACCAGACTTATCAAATTCATCAACAACAAAAAGGTTTGCTATGAGGAATATACAAGACTTACAAGGATGGACAACAGTGATAGACAGAACAGAGATTATATTGAAAGCCTGTAAATATATTCTGTTAAATAAATGTTTGGTTTAAAAACAGTGGCATAGTGCATATAACACTGTACTCCTACTGATTTGGCTAGAGCCTTCAAGACTTGTTACTTTATTTGATTTGTTTAGGAATATAATATCATCTGCAGAAGTAAAGACCTGGGTTTAATAGCTCAAATTTTAATATCAGATTTCATGTCATCCGTACAGTTGATGAATAACAATGAAGTTAGTATCCCTTACCTCATACTCCATTTTACATCAAACCATCTTTCTGTACATTCTTCAGTTCTAACCAATGACTTAGAACTCTAAGACAGTTGACTATCACTATAACAAACTCATAAGGACCACAGAAACATAGTTTGTTACAATGGAGAAAGAGGGGGGGGGTTGCGATGTTTTGGTACTTTGTTATAGTGACTGTTATAATAGTGTTTTCCATCATGAGAATCAACTGTACGGACTAAATACTGTCTTTACAATGTCCCATTTATACCATACAGCTGCAATATTTTGAAGACCTATTATTTTTACACCTTATTATGGGCCTTTTCCAGATCAACAAAAGTGAAATACAGATACTTATGTTCCCTAAGTTATTTAGAAATGTATAACCAACGTATAAGCCTATCTACGAGGAAATACAGATACGTATTATATTTCTAAATGATTTGTCTTGAAGTAAAAATCTAGTTCTGAAAACTGGCTCTTCACAAGAATGCATGTATAAATCTTACCCGGAACACTCCTAGTAGAAAATCACATCATTTCACATTTAATTCCATTTTCCTTTTTATAGATGGATATTATGAGAGCTCTACTCCAGTTATCTGCAATTCAACCTTTGACTTATGTAATGTAGTCACTGTAAACCTTTTGTTTACAGTGACTATATTATGGGTTGAATATGATCATCCCTAGTGTTGCTTTTCCACATTCTGTCACTGCTTATTTAACTATTGTACTCCAGATATCCAGAATATCTTTAAGTTTTTCATCATCATTTTCACTTCTTCCTTTTACAACCCTTGTCTTTATTTAAGTAGAATATGGGAGAATATTGTACTCATCTTCATGATATTTAAATTCTCTATTATTTCCAAAGTCTTCTAGGGACTTTTAATTATTTTTACATTTTTCATTATATTTATTGTGCACACTTAATTATAAGGAATTTTTAATATGATCCTTATTTTTTCAAGATTGTCTCTAACTTCTTCACCCCACCACATGCCTTACCTAACTGAATCATGCAATACATTGCTCAGATTTTGCAAATGTTTAGTTTATGTTTTCAAACTCTCATTTTTAATCTAATATCTGCATATTTCACCTGACAGTTCACACCAGAAAGCTTGACTTTTCAAACCTTCACAGATATATTTTCTTTTCAACATGATACTCATTTTTCATCTGGTCAAAACTAAATGATAGTTTCATGTTTCAAAACCTCTTTTAGATAGTTTGTAGATAGTTTCAACAATCACATAACACTTGAGTTATATACACATCTTATGTTGGAACATGGTGTTAATAATGACTATGGATTCCATGTCTGAATATCTAGCAGGTACTTGCCATTATTATTGGCATCGCTTTTTTCTCCACATCTTCCCAAAACATTTTCATACAACTAGGATTCATATGCTATTCTTCTGTTTAGGTAGCCAATAAAAACCAATTTTCTCTATGACTCATAAAATTCCAATGCTTCTTCACCACTAAGTCATCTGTGGGCCTATATGCATAAAAAAGTAGTGTATGCATATTGGCCCTAACAGTAGCTAACAGCTACAGCATTTAATTTTTAACTTTTTAGCACTTTAGCTAGGAATGAATACATTCCAGTATTCCACCCCCCCCTTCAGAATTGCTAATTCATATATTAGTAAGTCCAAACACATACATATTATTCCAAGACATGAAGATGAATATATCAAATTATTAACACACTTCTAAATTTAGAGTAATATAGACTGGTTTCTATAAATTAAGGAACAAAGAGAAAAACTAATAACTTGGGTGAAAAGGAAACAAACATACAAAAGTCAGGTACATTACGTAAAATGTGTAAAAGACAAGCTTAGGTGTTGAACATTATTACTTATTTTAATGGTATTAACAACACCAAACAAATTAATTCATAAAAAAAGATGCTTATTAACTGTCTCATATTTTGCTGGATTTCAAATCAGCAACTTCAGAGCACAAAGCAGATGTTTACATGCAACAAGTAAGTGAAATGATTCGAACTTTAGGAGGACAAAAGATCTAAAGTCCTAATTTGGAGCCCTCTAATGTAAAAAAAAAAAAAAAAAAGTATTACAGCTATGTAGGAGTTAATCTTAAGATAAGTCTCACAAATTTCGACAAATGAATGCAACCATACTTGTTCAGGTTAGGAGAATTCTTCACAGCCATGGATGACTAAAAATAATCTTTCTGATCTGTGACTACTTCTAAATAGCATATTGGTTTTCTTTCATCTAATCTTGTGTGAAAGTGGTGTCCAAAGTATGGTCTGCTAGTCCTGACTTGTCATAATAATGGTAGCAAATGTATTTATATTCTCAAAAGATAGCCAAAGTACTAATAAAAATGGCCTCTGCACCACACTCAAACAATATGTTAAATTAGCAACTCTGATCCACTCTCCTAAGGATAAACTCCATCCTCTAGCATATCCTGGAGTATATGAAGTTCCTTATGACTGTAAAGATAGGAAGATCTGTTAACATCTGCCTTGGAGAACATAAAAAATACATTCACTACTGTTATTATGGAAAGTCAGGACTGGCAGACCACACTTTGGACATTCCCTTTATACAGGATTAGGTAGAAGAAAACCAATGTGCTATTTAGACGTCTACAGATCAGAAAGATTATTTTCAGTCAGCTATGGTTATGAAGAATTCTCATAACCTGAACAAGTATGACTGCATTAATTTGCAAAAATTAGGGAGACTTATCTTAAAATCAACTCCTTCATAGCTGTAATACTTGCTTTTTTTTAACAACATAAGAGTATGCCAAATTATGACTTTAGATCTTTTGTCTGTTACAATTTGAGTTGTTTCACTTACTCGTTGTGCGTAAACCATAACATGCTGCTTTGTGCTCTAAAGATGCTGGTTTGAAATCCAGTGAAATATAAACCAGTTGATAAACATCACATCTTTTTTAAAACAGTTAATTTGGTGTTGTCAATACTGCTAAAATAAGTAATGAATATGTAAAAAGTGATGCAAATATGGTTATCATATACAAATGAGCCACGACATAAAAGTGGGTGTTTTGGAGTGGTTTTCCATTTCATGTCTGGAGTGGGACCAAGACATTTCATGATAGCAAAATTCTTGGTTAAGAATTAAATGATGAATTCAGGTGGTGAGCCACTGTAAGACAAGAAGCCAGCCAAAGTAAGGTAGAGGTAGGCGTATTCGTACTGCATGTACGAATAAGTTGTTAAGTGGTTCACAGACTGTGAACTATTTCCAACAGTCACAAACAGCATCTTGGACATTGAAGGTCATGGACAATCATAGTGAATGACTCATATCTCTGATTGTCTGCTCACTGAAACAGGAGTGCTACCTTGAATCAGCTATGATCTGACTTTGTGTCAGCTATAGGTGTGTAGAAGGCTACATGAAGTGGTTTCTATGTTAAGCGACCAGTAGTCAGAATGTCCCTTATCCCCCACAAGAGAATGTTTTAAATGGGCCAGGCTCCATCCACGTCAACTGGATCCAAGACCAACAGAGGTAAGTACTGAAAGTTGTTATTTGGTCCTTTTCATAAAAATTGAAACATATTATAATCATAAATATTGTATAAATGTTTATTAAATCCATGGTCTTAAAAATCAAATGGTATGTTTCAATTTTAGAGGTCAGTACTGTTTACAGATGAGTCCCGATTTGCTTTACAAAGTGATAACAAGCGTGCTCTGATCTGGAGAGACCAAGGAACACACTATCATTCCTCTAATATCTTTGAGAGGGAGGAACACATATGGTGGTGGTTGCATGATGGTTTGGAGAGATATCTCATTGGGTGGACATATCGACCTGTACATGGTTCCTAGTGGAATCATGAATGCTGCAACTTATAGAGAAGAGGCCCTGGACACCCCAATTTTCATTTACATGCAGGTGCAAAGGGAGGGACATTTATCATACAAAAATGACCTTTATTCTATTGAGAATGCCTGAAAGGCTCTAAGTAGATGTGTTGCTATTCTCAATCTCCCTCCTTTCCTCCCCAAAATCTTGAGGGAGCTTAGGAGAGTTTTGAAGGAGCAATGGCTGTTATCACCAAATGGGCTCCTGGACACCATATAAACAGTATGAAACATCATTATGAGCACTGTACTGCTGTGAGGGGGTGATCACATTACTTATTGAGGCACTTTGACAATCCCATTTTGACCTCTTGTTTTTGTGGGTATTTCTTTCACATCTGATATCGTATTTCTTTTCACTAACTGCATAAAAATTTATCACACAGTTTTTGAGTAATCATGATTTTTCTCTTTGTTTCTTAATTTATGAAACTACTGTATCCCATATTAGCAGGTGTATTATTACAGATATCAAACCTGCTAATATGAGATTAGGGTATGCTCTATACCTAGTTCTGATTTCTGTTTGAATATGGAGTTTATTTATGATCTAGATAACAAACAGGAGATTACTAGTCTTAAGAAACTAGTAAAACAAAAATATAAAAAAATACCTTTGGGAAATCTGTAAAATTCACCTGAAACCCCAATACATCAGCAAGATACATCAGTTGTTGCTTTGGTCGTACTGGTGCTTGAGAACCAATAAGCTTGTGGCCAGATTTACGGATAGCTTCAGCTGTTGGAGATACTCCTATGAAATGTATATGTATGTATATACAAATATATAAATATCACCTCTCAGATTTTCTCTAGACACATCCCTCATACACACACACCTGCCAACCACATGTGGAAGATTATTAATTTCAAAAAAAGAAAATGGCAGGGCCATATTTCTATTCAAAATGTATTATTTTCTTGTTCTCGAGTAAGTTTCCTTTAGGCTCTTGTATAGTGTTCAACAAGTTACTATACTAGCCACACCCTTTCCATTATATTTTAAAGACCAAACTGCAGTCCTATAGACAGAACTTTATTCCAAAGCATTCTGAACTTAACACAACCAGAACATTTTCTTTAATGACACAAAATTAAATTACTACTACATAATTATATATCAACTTAATGCAAAATTATGCTGATTTAGCTTCTAAAAAGTATTCTCCAAACTTAGTCAATGGCGATAATACTTTCTGGTTGGATTCTGTCTAAAACATGAGAAATCTTTATGAGGACTTTATAACCAAGTTTAAGTTAGACAGGCTTATATAGAGGCTACAAGGTCCCCCCCCCCCCCCCCCATCGAAAACTCAGGATTTCCATTCTATAAAATCGACAGACTGACTAGAGAATACCATTAACAAACATGACACTGTGAGATAAATAACTGGCTTCATAGTCAAGTTACTTGACCATAAGCCTAAAATAATTTTAAGAGAGAAGATGAGATGATGTATCTTGCCATTCTCATTAACCATGACTTCTAAAGAAAGCACTCATATTTAAAGGAATGGCATATTAAAAAATAAAAATTGTCCATGTTACTCCTAACATAAAAGGAAAGTTTGAAGGAGTATAAAAACTAGCAAACAATTTTGAGTGCTTTTAGTAACCACAAAATAAAAAGACAACACAAAGAAGAGTTGGCAGGTATGTATGCATGTATAACATCATGAATGATGACATGCCTTAATCAACAAAACACTAAAAATTTCAATACTCAAAGTTTCCCAACTCTCTTTGAATAACAATTAATGGCTAATAGGTAAGTCACAATTTTAATGCAGTGTTTTTATTTTTGATCCTAATAAATAAATATGAAAATGGACAGGAAGATAGATCATATGCTGAGGAAATCAACAGCTGAATACAGTGTCAAGTTACAGATGATGTGGTATAGTATAGTAAAGTATCCAACTAGTAAAATTATATACTACAAAAGGTATGAGCATGGAAAGTCATTCTGGCGTTTTATGAAAATGATAAAGATATTTTTTTTCCTCCCTTCTTAAGAAGTACTGTATTAATTTGTGGCCCATGACATTGCAATACATTTGCATAAAAGCAATTTCTCTAGGGGTATATATACACAGAAGAATATTTTAACTTGGATTGTGTAAAAGTAGTAATAGAGTCATTAGCTAAGAAGCAGAATTGAGTTACAGATGTAGAATGGGGAGAAAGTTGCAATTTTGTTAAGGCTGGGTAGCTAGTGCATCATTAAAGTTACTTAGCATGATGTTGAAAGTTTTTCCACTTGGTTATACTATAAATTAAAGATACAGAAATTATATACTTGGTTTAATCCTTTATCCAAGTGTAACCAAACAAAGTTTGCGCCTGAAGTATTTTCAGGACTGGGGCAACTCATGTGGTAAAGGTGGTTTGACTTCATACTAAAGCAAGTGAAGTCATACCACCTTTACGAGTTGCCCAGTCCTGAAAATACTTCAGGCGCTAACTATGTTTGCTTACACTTGGATAAAGGATTAAACCAAGAATATAATTTCTTGGTATCTTTAATTTACAGTTACTTAGCATAGTTATTCTTGTTGCGAGGATTATACGCTGGTTAAACATGATAACTAATATTTAAGGAATTGACAGCGTATACTAATATAAATTAAATAAACTTTAATATATACTTTCCGATATTTCGGCAAACGTCACGTTGCCATCTTCTTGGGAACTTACTACAAAGACATGTGCACACAAGTACTAATAACAGCAAATGAGACTTGAAGCTAGGAAGCTAACGTTTTCCTAAAGTCCTGATGGTGTCCCCTGGCGTGCTATATTGGTAGTTCTTGGCCTTTGGGCTGAAGTTCTTCTGATAAAAGTTTCCCAAATTTGGGGCAGTCTCATGCATCCAAATATGTTGAGGTTTGGCATGTTCCTAAGGGCCGAGGCTGATTCCATGAATAGTCTTTCATAATTGAACTTGCTGCGGTGTATTACTGTGGCTTTCTTCCATCTTATTCAGTGGCGAGTATCCAGAGCGTGGTCTGCAAGCCCAGAGTGGCTGTACTGGTGAAATCGGATGTAATCCTTGTGTTCTGAGATTCTGATATTTGCTGTCCTGCCTGTTTGGCCAAAGTAGGACAATTTACAGCTGCAAGGGACCTGGTATACACCAGATAGGTCTAGGGGAAGTGGTTGGTCTTTCTCAGCCAATGTCTACCCCCTCCAAAAAATACTTAACCCAGTTATCCACAACCCACCACCCCCTCCCCTTCACAAAAAAGATTACTCTAAATCCATCACCATTCCCTACATCCGAGGCACCTCGGAAAAAATCAATAAAATCTTAAAAAAACATGACTTGACCACTTGTTACAGACCACATAGAAAACTGGCATCCCTTATCCGCTCCACTAAAGACCAACCACTTCCCCTAGACCTACCTGGTGTATACCAGGTCACTTGCAGCTGTAAATTGTCCTACTTTGGCCAAACAGGCAGGACAGCAAATATCAGAATCTCAGAACACAAGGATTACATCCGATTTCACCAGTACAGCCACTCTGGGCTTGCAGACCACGCTCTGGATACTCGCCACAGAATAAGATGGAAGAAAGCCACAGTAATACACCACAGCAAGTTCAAGTATGAAAGACTATTCATAGAATCAGCCTCGGCCCTTAGGAACATGCCAAACCTCAACAAATTTGGATGCATGAGACTGCCCCAAATTTGGGAAACTTTTATCAGAAGAACTTCAGCCCAAAGGCCAAGAACTACCAATATAGCCTGCCAGGGGGCACCATCAGGACTTTAGGAAAACGTTAGCTTCCTAGCTTCAGTCTCATTTGCTGTTATTAGTACTTGTGTGCACATGTCTTTGTAGTAAGTTCCCAAGAAGATGGCAACGTGACGTTTGCCGAAATATCGGAAAGTATATATTAAAGTTTATTTAATTTATATTTCTAGTATACACTGTCAATTCCTTAAATATTAGTTATTAGCATAGTTATTTTAATAAAGGAAGCATGAAATTAAGTTAAAAAAAAAAGACTGTGTGTGTGTGAAATGTGGCAGTTGGAAAGGGGTATAATTTGAAAGTCATCCATATAGCAGCATGCACTGGCGTATTTAGGTATAGGCCCTGGCCTAGAACAGCAAATTTTAAGGGGCGGCAGAAATTTCTAAGCTCTCATTTCTGTAATTATAACGTTCCTTATATGCTGCATCTACTCACAAGTAGAGAAATATTTTTCTTTTCCTCATTGTTAGTTTAGTCCGCAAGCATATTGGCATGTAATCAGATTCTGCATAACTATACAGACTGTAATTAGAAGAAACACACGTATAAACCACAGTGAAAATTATTTAATTATAAATATTTCATCCTAAGTATCTTAGGACATCAACAGTACAGTATTTAAACAAAATTAGGAATAACATACAGTTAGGGCGCATGATTACAATAGAATCTCATGAAAACGTGCATAACATGCTAAAGTAGTAAAAAAAAAAAAAAAAAAAAAAAACACGTTAATTATTCAACACAATTTTGTATGATAATTTCCCATACTTTAGGAATAGTAAGAACGTCGTTGCTGTTTAGGTTTGGTCTGTGTAGTAGGGCTTCAGAACTTTCTTTGTATAAACGTTCATGTTTAAATAAAGATCTATGTAAAAGTTTATCCTTTTCCCAACGGATCCTATGGTTTGGATTTTCAATTCTGTATTGAGAGAGGCCAGATTTCTGCGGTTTAAGAAGACGAATGTGGTCTTGATGTTCCAAGATGCGTTTCTGAACAGACCTACCTGTCTGTCCAAAGTAAGATAATTTGCATGAGCATGGAATCTCAAACACCAGGTAACATCAAGGGTGAGAATTTGTCCTTAGGAGAAGGTAATAAGTTGTAAATTTGGTTGATGGGTTTGTAAGTAGTGGCAAAATTGTATTTCTTCATAATTTTAGAAAGACGTTCTGAGATGCCTTTAACGTAAGGTATGGGAATCCTATGCACTTCTTCCTGTCTGGTTTGATGTATGCAGAAGTGACTGATGATTTTTTGAGTTGCTTTGGGATTATATTATGCCAAATTTACAACTTATTACCTTCTCCTAAGGACAAATTCTCACCCCTGATGTTACCTGGTGTTTATGAGATTCCATGCTCATGCAAATTATCTTACTTTGGACAGACAGGTAGGTCTGTTCAGAAACGCATCTCGGAACACCAAGACCACAATTGTCTTCTTAAACCGCAGAAATCTGGCATCTCTCAACACGGAATTGAAAATCCAAACCATAGGTTCCATTGGGAAAAGGCTAAACTTTTACACAGATCTTTATTTAAACATGAATGTTTATACAAAGAAAGTTCTGAAGCCCTACTACACAGACCAAACCTAAACCGCAACGACGTTCTTACTATTCCTAAAGTATGGGAAATTATCATACAAAATTGTGTTAAATAATTAACGGTTTTTTTTTTTTTTTTTTTGTACTACTTTAGCACGTTATGCACGTTTTCATGAGATTCTATTGTAATCATGCACTCTAACTGTATGTTATTCCTAATTTTGTTTAAATACTGTACTGATGATGTCCTAAGATACTTAGGATGAAATATTTACAATTAAATAATTTTCACTGTGGTTTATACGTGTGTTTCATCTAATTATGAACGCATCACAGGTTTCGTTATTTAAAAAAAAATATACAGACCATGACGTTCACAGAAAGCTACTGTATTGTTGTCAGTAACTTGACACAAAGGCAATAGGGATTAGTGAATTTGATCCCTTTCTTGCTTAGCACACTGCCAAAAGCAGGAAAAAAGGAAAAGGTTTCGTTTCCTATCTTTCCTTTGCCTTGTATGAGGAATTTATTAAAATAATGGGCGAGAAAGTAATCAAATTTATTGTGGAAGAACTTAAAATAACTAAGTACTATTCCATAAGAGCTGACTCAACACCAGACTTGTTTCATGTTGATTAGCTGTCCTTCATTGTACAATATGTGAAAGAACATGGAACTCCTGTAGAGCGTTTCTTGCATTTCATTCCTAACGTAAGTCACAAATCTGAAGAGCTACTACAAGAGGCAGTTTTGACTTCACTAATGAGCTTGGAATTGATGTAGCAAATTGCAGAGGGCAGGCATATGATAATGCTAGTAACATGTCAGAGAAGTACACAGGACTGCAAGCAAGAATTCTTGAAATAAATCCGTTGGCAGAATTCACACCACGCGCTGGACATTCTCTTCTCTAACTGGTACTTGCGATGCCGAATCCTGTCTGTACTCTTCTGCATTTTTTGATGTCCTTCAGAAACCGTATGTATTTATCACATCTTCAACACATTGGTGGAGTGTTTTAAGTGTTCTAAGAAAGCAGCTGGAAACTGCTGCAAAAGAAAGTAATCAAATGTCCTTCGCCTACTCGTTAGTCAGCTCGTGATGATGATGCCTGTCGGAGTCTTCATGATGGATGGATGGAAATAATCTCCACTTTGTCAGAAATTGAAAATGACACCACCCAAAAGACAGTTACGCGATGTGAAGCGAGTGGGATTCTATGGCAACTTCAGTCTCTGGAGGTTGGGATCATGACCTGCCTATGGGCAGGTAATGAGGAGGCGGCGCTTCTCGTATGAGGGACAGCGCTTTCTGCGAGCCTAGGGGTAGGAAATACCTAAGTACGCCACTGGCAGCATGGTTGCCATTAGAATAACATAAGTGTAAATGACTATGGAAGCCAGCCATGTTAGGCTTGTCAAAATCTGTTGCAGCAAAAAATAAAAGGTAATTGCATTTTCTGTATCTGTCTCCACACCATGTTTAATGAGATAATGGTAAATAGAAATCAAGATCAGGTTAATTTTGGGCAATGCTGCAGCCACAGACATTTTTGGAGATAAACGAATATATGATAAATTATACTTAATTGAAAGCCTCAAGAAGCCAATAGGAATTAAACATTTTCAGAGTTTGCTCATATTAACATAGTTACACCACACTTCTAATTTCCTTGAACTCAAAAGACTAAATAAATTTCAAAAAAGGTCATATGACCCATCTTTTATTTATTTATTTATTTTTAAACCTAATCATGCAGAACTTAATCCGTTTAACCACCCAACCGGCCATGACATCTATAGATGTCCAGCTAAATGTGGATATGATTCTGTAACATCTATTGAATAACATGGATAAGAAGTGCAATTTGGTCTCACTATTTCATCCACCTTTGGCCAGTAGGGAAGTTAAAACACATACAGATCATCTGTTCTCTAAGTTAATACACCTTGTGCTAAAGAACACCAACAGAGCTACATATCCGAAATTTAATGGATAACTGTATTTTGAATATAATAAATCATGAGATATAACATTTTTTTTAAAAATTTCACTTAATTCAAGAATGCATTTAATCATGTAAAAACAAAGACACCTAATGTGGAATGTTTCACTGTGATACCTCCCCATACAAAAGATATCTTTTTTTTTTTTTTTTTAAAGCTTCAAGTCTGTTTTATGTTCATATACTATTTTTCATATTATCACTTCATGTTGGAGGTTTAATGGAATATTAATCCTCTTTACATCCTAGGCAACCTGCAAATTATTATTATTTGACACTTCCAGGGAGTCCGAGGACTACTCATCGAGGAAGGGCACGTACCCTACAGCTCTGACTCCACCAACCGAACGCAACTACACCAACGGCATCTACTGCCGACCACCACTAGTATTTCCACAGACAATCACAAACATCCATGCCCATGGCGGGATTCGAACATGCAGACTTTTGGGTGGAGAGCAGATATGTGTGTGTTGTTACAAAAGTTTTTTTTTTTTGTAATCCTTGAAGATGTCTCTGTGGCAGAGACAAAATATTGGAAGTATTAAAATTGTTTTTAATCCTTTCTCAGTGCTGATAATATTCCATTAAACCTCCAACATGAAATTTTCATAGCACTTAAGCCTCAACACTCGGATTCTGTTCATTCATGGTGAAGAAATAGCATGCAAAGCAAAACAATATGGTAAGTAGAAACTAAGCTTATTGAGGCAATTAAATCATCTGGCTTTTTTAAAAAGATGTTGGGACTCAAGAGTTATTCCTAACTGTGTTAGACTTTAAACCAAATTTAAGTCAAATAAAGCCCCCCGGACATACAAACATGCTAGTCTGGCACTATTATGAGAGCTGATTACCGCAACTCGCGCCAGCCTTGCTACGACAAACGCCGCCATTGGCTCGTTACAGTCAGAGCTCTCTGATATACTCAATCCTGAACTTTGGTCCATTCTCTTTGGTATCTCAGAAGCTTCCTCTCAAAACGGATTCCAAAAAATAAACACATCAAAAAGTTTAATAACCTGTGTAAATCTAAACCGCTACTTCAAGTTCAACTGCTTCATACAGTAGTCAACTTATCTTCCAAAAGACTCAGCGAAGATGCCGTTAGTGCCCTAAGCCTCAGACACAATTTTGCCATCACACCTAAAAAAGTTATGGTATTGGATATTATGTACAACATCGAATGCGGAATTTGTCACTTAGCTCCAGAAACAGCCAATAACATCAGACTTGACATAGCTAACATCCTCTCCCGGTCATCACCTACAAAAATTAATTTATCTTCCAGACAACTCTCTGCCCTCAGAAAATTACAGAAAGAAAAAAGTATTGTCAATACCAGAGCTGATAAGGATAATGCCACAGTCATTCTTAACGCCTCAGAATATAACCGGAAAATGGATTTTATTCTCCATGATTGCACTACCTATATACCACTTGAACATGATCCCACAAAAACTCAAGTTAAAAACCTACTTAAAAATGTGTACTCTTGGCCTCCTGACATTACAAAAAACTCAAACCATTCTGTTACCCCCCCGTATATACGGTTTACCAAAAATCCACAAACCTAATTCTCCCCTAAGATCTATAGTAAATGCCACCAATGCTCCTTGCTTCAAATTGTCAAAGCAGCTAGCTAACTCTTTGACTCCCTTCACTGGTCTTACCACATCTCATGTAAAAAACTCTACCCACTTTAAAAACTTAATTGAAAATCTTACTTTAAATAATACAGGCTTATTGGTCAACTTTGACATCATCTCATTGTTTACCAATATTCCCCTAATTGACACCTTAACACTTAAAAAACCCTTTTCCTTCTGATATCTTAGAGCTCTTTTCCTTTGCCATCTACTCTGGTTATTTTTGTTGGAAGAACAAAATCTACAAACAGATAGAGGATAAACTGCCATGGATTCCTCCCCCTCTTGCCAATTTTTACATGGAAAATCTTGAAAAACAAGCCACAGATTCTTCCCCTCTAAAACCTTCTATCTGGCTAAGATATGTAGATGATGTGTTCTCCATTTGGCCTGATGACCCAGACACATTAGACTCCTTCCTCAGTCACCTCAATAGTCTACATCCAAGAATCCAGTTTATGATGGAAAAGAAAATAATAATAGTTTACCCTTCCTAGATCTTACTAACATGCCTTCCTAATGGTAACCCTTTCTTTCTCCGTATATAAAAAACCTACTCATACAGGCATATTCACAAACTCACACTACATTCAAAACTCTCTCACCACCACCCCTCTCAGCAATATGGCATTATTAAAACTATTACCAATAGAGCCCACAATCTTTGTTCCAGTGAAACTGCCCGTTCAACCAAACTCAAACACATACACAACACCTTCCTTTCCAATGGCAAGTGACTACAGAATTAAAAAAATAATTAAGTCCTTCCCCATTCCCCAACCATCTCTTCAGAAGGACTTCAGAAATGCCATCACCATACCTTACATCCGTGGTACATCAGAAAAAATAGCCAGATCATTAAAAAAGTACAACCTCCATACAGCTTTTAAGCCCACCATAAACTTGCTATCCTTATCCATTCCACCAAAGACCAGCTCCCTCCTCTCTCAGTGCCTGGAGTATATAGAGTATCTTGTGCCTGTAAACTGGCTTACTTCAGACAGACAGGCAAATCAGCAACAAGTCGCACATCTGCAATCACGATTATGGTCAATCTGGCCTTGCAGACTATGTTTTGGATACAACCCACAGGATCTCCTGGAAAAAAAAAAAAAACCACCATGATCCACCACAGTAAATTCAAAAAAGAAAGACTTTTCTTTGAATCTGCATCTGCACTCAGGAATCAACAGAATTTAAACAAATACGGTTGCATTAAACTTCCCAAAATTTGGGAAACATTAATTATCAGAGATCCCTCTTTACATCCTAGGCCACCTGCAAATGCCCATGGAGGGTGCACCACCTAGATAGGACTGTAGTTTCACTCACTATTGTATTATATTTGTGTGTGTGTGTTGTTACAAAAGGATTTTTGTAATCCCTGAAGATGTCTCTGTGACGGACATGAAATATTGAAAGTATTAAAATTGTTTTTAATCATTTCTCAGTGCTGATAATATTCCATTAAACCCCCAACATGAATTCTTCACAGCACTTAAGCCTCAACACATGGGTATTATCACTTCCCTTTCAATATATTTTCTCTGTAACAAGTTTTTCAATGCCATGAGTAGCAAAACTTTCTCAAGGTCTTCAGGTTGGTTATTTCCAGAACCATTTCTTGACCTTTGATCAGTTTGTAATTTTTAAAATTGAGATGGATTTTCAATTTAGGAAAGAAGACCGGACTAAAAGGAGGAAGAGGCTCAATCCCCCTCCCCAACACACTTCGAGAGAAGGTGAAGTGAATGCACTCATGTGTGGCCTCACATCGCCATGTTAAAAAAAAGCAATGAACATGATTAATTTGTTTCAACTTTCTCAAGGTCTTCGCATAACTCAATAGATTTATTGTCATCCCTTCCACCATATAGTCCTGGTAAACAGACCACTCACCCCGATGGTGAGTGGTCTGTGGAATGCTCCCTATGATGACAGATTGAGAATTTGGGGATTACAAGGCAGAGTATGATAGAAACCTTTAAGTCATCGTTTTACTTAACTGATACAGAGGAAATTTCAGCATTTGGCTAGGTATCATCCCTGGAAATCGAGCAAGAGTGTGAGCACTAGATTTTTCACTTAGAAAGCAGCAAATGATTTGACTTCAACTCAATCCCAGCAAGACAAAGATTATGGTTCTCAAAGGAAATACCAACGGGAAAGCTCTTGAGAAACAAGTGTACCTTAATGGAGAAAGTTTGAGTACCTGGAATCCATTATTAATGTGAAGAATGGCTGTTCAGAAGACATCAGAAGAAGATTAGGAATGCCTAAAATAACAGTCAGAGACTTGTCTAAAATCTGGAAGGATAGATCTATCTCCATGGGAACAAAGTTGAGGATTTTGGATGCAGTTGTTTTTCCAACAGCAACTTATGGATGTGAGACTTGGAACCTAAAGAAGTCAGATAAGAAAAGAATAGCTGATTTTGGGATGTGGTGTTACAGAAGGCCGTTGAGGATATCATATACTGAAAGGCATACAAATGAATGAGTGTTATAAAAGATCAGTAGAACTTTAAGGCTCCTCAAGGATATTGACAGAAGAAAGTTGAAATATTTTGGACACATTGAAAGGATGGAAAGAGGAGTTGAAGCCTCAATTAGAAGAAAAGCATACAATAGGATTACATGGTGAGGCCTGGTGTGGCACATCATCGACTGGTTGTTGCATAGCCTGTTTTGAGTGTTGTGTCATCTCATCACAGAAAACACACTTAGACTAAACTGAGGTTCCGATCTATTAATAATGATACTGTCAATTCACTGATAGATTGGGGGGGGGGGGGACTAAATGTAGACCAATTTGCGGTAACACATTGCTTTTTTTTTTTTTTTTCAAGTGTTACTAATAATAAAAGTGAGTGAGTGCTCTGCTGCACTGAAATAAAAGCATAATTTATGAACACCTGTAGTATAAAAAACACAGCATCTGGTACACATATCACATTCCACAGAATAGTAATATTAATTTCTGACTGACAAGATATATTAGTGTAAACAAATTATTTGAAAACCCAAAAAATTTGAAATAATAAAGTTCTCTGCTCCTGTTATTTTTTAGTTAATATTCCATACAGGTTACTAAGATGAAAAACCAAACGGCTATTTTTTCTGGCGAGATTGATAAGTAAAGGGGATAAAAATCCCTTATTGTTTTTCAGCCAGTATGCGAAACTCTAAGATTGAAAACTACGATCTAAACGTTTCATGCCGACGAACTGTTGGCGGATCCAAGCGTAAGTGACCACTGAAACGGTTAGATCGTAGTTTTCGATCTTAGAGTTTCGCATACTGGCTGAAAAACAATAAGGGATTTTTATCCCCTTTACTTATCAATCTCGCCAGAAAAAATAGCCGTTTGGTTTTTCATCTTAGTAATAGTATGCTATAATATAATATAGTGGCACACCTTTCTGGCATTCGTATAGCGAAGGTATGCAAGTTCTTTTCACTTAAACTTTGATATCATTTAGGTCTAGCTACTCACTGATGAGACCTCAAAAAAAAGGTTGAAACCGGTCTGGGTAGTGACCTCTCCTCATAATGTAAAGCAGTACTACATCTCCTAGGAGTTGTGTGTTTTTACATTATGAGAAAATATCAAGAATAGTGAGGGATCTTGCTCCACCTTTGCATCGAGTTGCCTTGGTGTGGCACTACCAAGTGGTCACTTACGCTTGGATCCGCCAACAGTTCGTCGGCATGAAACGTTTAGATCGTAGTTTTCCATCTTAGAGTTTCGCATACTGGCTGAAAAACAATAAGGGATTTTTATCCCCTTTACTTAATTCCATACAGGTATTTGTTGCTATGACAGAACAGAATGTAATGTAAACAGTGTATTGTGTGTTTGTCAGCTGGCTTAGTTATTATTATTATTTGAGACCTCCAGAGAATTAAGGACTCATCGAGGGAGGCTATACATCATCCAAAGCAGCTCTCATACCTTCCTTTAAACTCATTCAGACTAGATGCAATCACTACCTCAACAGGCAAACTATTTCACTCACCCACTGCTCTGTGAGAGAAAAATCTAGTTCTTACCCCTTTCTTAACTGCAAACAAACTTATCTTCAATGGAGGCCTTGTGTTTTCTCCCCATCTTCCATATAACAAAAATTTTCATCAGACGATATCCTGCATCCTGTAACTTCTGAATGAGTGTTACAGGAATATTATATCATTCCTCTTTCTCCTTAACTAGTCTGTAGTCACATACTTGCAATCTGTCCTCAATCTTAATTGCATAATCTCGATATAATCTTTGTAACTGTTCTTTGTGCCATTTCCACAGCTTCTTTATCCCCTTGGAACCTGGTGACCAAATCTTTGCAGTCCAGGTGCAGTCTTATCAAGGCCTTGTGAAGAGACAAAATGACTTCCTTATTTTTGCATGTCAAGGTTCTCTTCAACATCATAATTATTCTCTGAGTTGAATTTGTAATTTTTGAACTTCAAATTCCTATCCACAATTATGCGAAGAATCCTAGCCTCATCAGTTTTTTGTATCATAACCCTGCTAATATAACATGCCACTAGAAATCTCATCACGTCAAAGTACATAACTTTACACTTACTAACATTAAACTGATACCCAAATTTCCAGCATGTTCAAATCATTTTGTATGAGTGCTGGATCCTGTAACGTCTCTGATTGCCCTGCTAAGTTGCATCATTGGCAAACAATTGCACATCTCCTATTAGACCCTTCCTCATGTCATTAATATATAGATTGAACAACAATGGCCCAAGGACTGAATCCTGAAGTACACCACTGGTCACCTTAAATCTGGCAGATTCACACCCACCATATACCACTTTTTGATATGTCTGTCAACCATCCAATGATCCAAGTCAAGAGTTCATATTCCAATTCCATATTCTCCAGTTTATACAATAGCCTTTCATGTGGTATCCTATCAAATGCCTTAGCAAAATCCAACATTATCATAGTGTATCCATTCTCTTTATCCAACTCAGCTGTAACATTATAAAATATGAGCAAATTGCTCAAACATGACATTCCTTTAGTAAACCCATGTTGCTCCTTGAAGAGTATAGCTTGTTTGTCTACCCCATTTCTGTTGTGAGCTCTTATCAACTTCCCCAAAATCTTACCACCCACCAGATATACTGATAGGCTGGTAGTTAGACCAACCTATCCATCCTTGTACGACAGAACAATCACCCATTCCTTCCATTCCTGAACTAAGACTCAAAGTTATACGTATTCAAGTATATATAGGTATTCAAGTTACACAAACATGCAAAAAGCCTAGCAATTTGGTTAAATATTCCTTTAGTAAACATGCTGATATTCCATCTGTCTCTACTGACAAATTCTTGTCCAGGTTATGCAACAGCTCTTCAATATCATTTTCACACACCTCTAATTCTTCATCTAATGTAGCAGTAGCACTATGCATCATGTTACATACACCTGGTTGATATATCTCAGGAAAGTGAGGACTTATTAACTGAATAATCTCATTAGCTTCTGACATTAGAGTACCATCTGCATTCAATAAAGTTATTCTTCCACATTCATTCTTTCTTTTGCTTGTGGCATAATGATACAATTCTTTTGGATTGCCTTTAGCTTGCATTTATGTTGCTAAATGTTGATTACAATAAATTTTACAATAAATGTTTGTTTTCCATTTAAGTGTTAACATAATCTTGACATATCCTATATATTTCATAACTCCTCTCACTCTTATTCTCATGCTATTTTTTCCACATCATCTTGATGATCTCTTGCTTAATAAGATTGCACTTCCATTTCATTCCCAACCTATTTATTCTTTGAACACTAGAGATTCTTTCAGATATTGTCTCATTTAAGCACTTTTTCAAAGATTCCCATGCACAACTGACATTTTCCCATTCAGTAATTCAGCTTTCCCAAGAAAGCACGGCACGATCACTGTCACCAACTGACAGTAAAATAGTTATATTCTTAACAGGGACCCCTTGCACTATGAACAAATCTCACACTCCTTAACTTCAAGTTCCTTCTTTCACATGCTGTTTGAGAAACTTGTCTTACAACACAACAATTCAATTCAATAAATTCCTCTTCATTCTTATCATGACATTTCTCTTCTAAACAATCAATTTTTGGACAATTAAAGTCATTCATAAGGCCAAGGTGGTGAATTTTTGTCTCTGCTCCACCTGCAATTGAGCCACCAGGTCCAGAGCAGTACCCCACCATACATTTCACTCTGTTAGCCTCCACTTCACACCAGATAGTCTCAAACTCACTGCTACATGGGACATTGTTACCATCAGATATCATTAGTAGTACTTCCCCTGCTCTCCTATCTCTTCTGTCATTACACTTGATCCCAGTTACCATATCTGATTCTGGCAGCCAGGCTTCACTAATGTCAACAATCTTATGCCACATCGTATTCAATAAAGCTACGAACTCAATCCCCGTGTTTCTGAAGCTTCCGGCATTTGGCTTTGTTGTAGAACTTTCTTTTTTTCCCTTCCCTAGACATACTCAAAAGATCTGAACTCAAAGGGTATATTTCCACCCCTTCGCCAGATGCATAATCATGTTCGGCATACCATAGCTGAACTTTCATGCACATTTTTCTCTTTCCTCCCTTGATCTAGTTTCCCTGACTCTGCATTAGGCCTCATCTATTTTATCATCTCATCTATTGAATTACTCCTAGCTATTTCTTTTGGCATAATACTGTTATCAATGCAGGAGATACATTATAGATATAACATTAATGTTGGTCATGATTTCTAGAACAGCTACCTATCTACAAGTAATATTCTAGTAATAGTAATCTTATACCTTTATACATACTTTCTTTCCTGTAGGGTTATGTAGATCAAAAGTGATTTTGCTAAGAGAGTTAAAAGCCAAAACAGTGACAATATAGTTAAAATTACTTCAGATATGTTGAAGTGCAGATGACAAGAACAAAGGACAGGCTAACCAAGCTACACATTTAGCTCAAAACGAAAACGCTCATCCCCAAATAAAACACTTTCAATTCTGAACCATTTATAATATTTATTATAATATATATATATATATATATAAAGCATTTAATTTTTTGTTGTTGTTGTGGAAACCAAATATACATGAGTAATCATGCATATTATGAATGCTTTCCACATATGTATCTATATATATTGCACATTTCTTATAATTTTTGAATACACAGTCTTGCCATAAATACTGTTATAACCTCCACCTCTCTCCTTATGCTGTCCACAGAATTGCACGAGCTCAGTTCAGTTAGAGGCACAGTGCATGAGTGTTTATCAGTAGATAAAGGTCTAGATCAGGGGTTCTCAACTTTTTCCAGTGGTGTACCACTATATTTAATTCAGGATATCAGATGTACCAGTAAGCAAATTTATTCTGGAAAAGCGTGATTTGTTGGTCCCAGGGGCAAAATAAGCATTTCTCTATAATACTAGTGATTTATTTAGTTATTTATTATTTTATTCAGATATTTATGGAGAAACAGATACTCTTTGAATCTATTCAATGGATTGTTCTGTAAAATGCACAATTTTTGAAAATTAAAATAATAATGAGTGAATACATAAACAAATTCCTGATAATGGTACTCTATTTCTCAAATAAACTTACAATCAGTACAAGCTATAAATGTAACATATTTTTAATTACAGAACTCACATTCTTGTTGTGTTTGTACATGGCTTCTTAATGTCTGGTTTCAATTGACTTAATTTGAGTCTTAAATCGGGTTCGACATTCAACTTATTCCTGTACTTGTTTTTGATATAAATGAGAAAAGAAAACCCACATTACACAAAGTAGTTGCAAACACCAACAGAAATTTTATAGCTTTTTCTGAGATCACTGGATATTCATTTCTTCTTGCCAACCGGAAGTCTGTTAAATCCATCCTCTTGATCGTTTGCCTGAGACTTCCATCGCAAGAGAGCTTGATTGGTTCATCTTTCTCAGAAGGAGTTAATGTTTCTGGTAAGGTGTCATCAATGGAAAACAGCTCTCTAATCCAAAATTCTGAAGCCAGGCTTTCAGGGAAGTATTCCTTGAAATTTGGTGATTAGACTTCAAGATGCTTCTTTATATTCACTGCCAGTTCACTAGAATTTCATTCTCAGTTAAGAAAGCATCCAACAATGAAAATGAACACGTGTTTCCAGTATCGATTTCTTTAATGATGAAACAAGTTTTTTTCCTAAGAGCCACAGTTTTATCCTGTAACAAGAATAAGGAAGTAAGTGCACCCTGCAAGCTCCTGTTCGGCTGGTTGAGGTGGCAAAATAAATCTGCCAGGTAAGCCACAATTCAGTGAAATAATTCAAGTCTGAGGATTTGTCAGAGAGAAAATCTGCACTTCTGACAAAAGTTCAAACAGGCGACTCAATACATTTCCCCTCAACAGCCACCTAACTTTGGTGGGAAGTAAAAGAGAATCATGTTCAGCACCCATATCATTGCACAAAATGGAAAATAGTCATGAATTCATAGCTCTGGACTTAATGAGAATGCTACAATGTACAAATTTTGCTTGTGGAGCTACTTCTTTAATTTTTGCAACAACGTCACTGTGTTTCCCAACCATTGCACGTGCTCCATCAATTAGAAACTGATCTAATTTTGAAAATATTTCATTTGAGGTTGTTGGAGCAGGCAGTGGTTCACAAAACAAAACTCTCCCTTCACTGTTTTCCCATCTATAAATCTTATATACGTAAGAAGATGGGCCATGCTGGTAATGTCAGTAGTTTCATCCAATTGTGTGGAAAAATATTTACTAGCCTGAACTTTTTCTATTAACTGCTCCTTAACATTTGAAGACAAATCTGAAATACTTCGTGATATGGTGTCATTGGATAATGGAATCATTTCAAGTTGTTTTGCTGCAATTTCCCCCAAATTTATTCTAACCATATCTGTAGCTGTTGGTAATATTAATGACTCTCTGATTGTGTGAGGTTTTCCTGCCTTAGCTATTCTTAAACTGACTTCATAAGATACCTCCAGAGCCTTCATGTTAAATCCTGAAAATGAGGATATTTGTTTTTTCCTTACTGACAAATCGGACAATTTTCTCTGGAAATATTCCAAAGGTTTGTGTTTTAAATCGCCATGCTTGGTTTCAAAATGATGTTTAAGAAGGGAAGGCTTCATCAAATGTTTTGATAGCGTTTCATAACAAATCACACACTGGGGAACAGGTGAGGTTTCTTCTCCAATATACGTGAAAACATATGATAAATAACTAAGATTATATTTACGTTGTGCTGTACAGAGCCTTTTGTTGCATTCTTGTACAATGATGTCCTCTGTTGGTTGGTTAGGATTCGAAGTATTGGCTTCTGACAGAGAAGAATTCTTTTCCCTGCTTACACTCATTTCTCCCTTCGATCTTTTTTGAGGACCTGCTCGTTAACCACTTATTCACGTTTCGGTTTCTATCCTCTGGCACAAACTACATATAAATATGACAATTTCACAAATAAAATCTCACATTCAAAGACAATAATCTAACACCACTACTTTCTTAACTGTAACTGCAGCTAAACAAACGACAATGGACAAACTGTTTCCCATTGTTTTCCGATCCAATATATTCGAGTTACTTTCTGTTATTGTCATTTGATTAATACTTATTAAATTCAAATTGAACTTCTGCATTATTTTTGTATATTATTATACAAAAGTTTTTAATGTTAATGTAAAATCTAATTGTTTTCATTTAGTTGCATGAAATATTTTAAGTAGAACTGTTAAATATTTGTTTTTATAATTCTCAACTCATGTTGCGAGTAAAAAAATATGTTAATTTACCCTTTTATTTTATACTTTGTTTTTGTACCACCCAGCAGTGGTATGCGTACCATATGTTGAGAATCCCTGGTCTAGAGAATCCCTGCATGTATGGATTAACATGCAATGGGGAGATTATGAGAACAGTATAGCTGTAACACTTCAAAAGGTTGGAATGTAACCATCTGTTATTTTCAACATGCTAAAAACACTTGGGATCAGTAGGATGTTTGTGTATCGGACGATTAACCCATATAATGACATAGAAGATGTATCTGACTGCCAAATAATAGGTCAATCATGCTGCATTAGGACATAACACCACATGAGGGCTATGAAGGCATGCCTCCGCTGTAATCCTGTGAGAATGCAGAAAGTGATGCTGCAAGAGATGAACATTTCACAGAGAATGATGTCACATGTACTAACTGATGATCTCAGGCTGAGAGAGCCTATTGTCGTTCTACTGGACATTTCCTAACATCACAATGGATGAGGGTAATAAAATCAAAGGCACTTCTCCAGCAGTAAACGAACAACAGACACAGAGATATCCTCTTCACAGATGAGATGAAATTTCTGCTGAATTTCTCATTTCTACCGAAGAGTCGTTTAACCATCAAAATGATGAGATATATGTGCCTGATGGTCACATAGCATGTGCCATAGTACCCAGGATTCAGAGATGTCATCATCCTGTGGCAGTGATGGTGATCAGGAGGATATCCAAGTTGCATTTCTGCATAAAGTGGTCAAAACCTCAAGTAAAGTGTATCAAGATATCGTGCTGGAAACTGTGGTATGGCCTGTGAACAACACCTTGTTTCACAGTAGGCATTGACTTCCAACAGGACTCAGCCTCTACACCAAAGGTGAGACAACAATGGTAAATGTGCTCGACCACACAACCATCTGAAAGTCCTAATCTGAATCCATTGGACTTAAAATTCAGAGCTTGAGAGGTAGCTTGCAAGAAACAATGTCCCAGCATCAGCCTGAAGTTGGATTTGGAGTAAGAATGGTGTTTCTGTTGGATGTTGTGCATGCTGCCATCAATATGTGGCCTCACTGACTTTGGACATGTGTGAAGGCAAAAAGGGAACATTTGGAACATTCAGTCCTGCTATATGTAAGTTATACATGTAGTAGTTTATATGTGCTGAAAGCTGTAAATGATTTACTGATAGATTAAAGGTTTATGTGCTGTTCAAGTTGTAACTAGTGTGGGAGATGATCAGGAGGTGTTTATTGAAAGCGGTATTAAACTGTATAAGCAGAGTCAGGAGGAGGATAAATCATGTAAAAGTAAGAAGGATGCAGCATAATTAAGGAGCTGCAGAAAAAGTTGTGAAGAGTATATAAAGAGAAAAGTGATCACCCAGCTTTTAAGCAGTATACAAAGCACAAGCAAGAAGAAAAAACAAACAAAAAAGACTTATATGTTGACAGCACATGTTAATTCATTTTAACAGTATTGATTACAACATAGAAAAGAACATAATATTTATTTATTAACTTATCAACTGACATTTCTCTAGTATTATATCCAGCATCTTCAGAGTACAAGAACAGCTTGTCACAGTGCATGAAACAACAACAACAACAAGGAATTAAAGTCCTAATTTGCGTCATCTATTGTTGAAAAAAAAAAGATAAAACATGCATTAATTAGATCTTAATTCTTTCCTTGGGGGTGTGCAGCAGCAGCTAGGTTTTCATTCCTGCACCCTGTTAGTACCCATTAGGGGAAGCTAAAGCTGCTATTAACCAAAAGCAAGTGATCGAACTAAAATGCTCCCAAATTCCTGCCCTAAAGGATCCTGCCTGGGGGACAGGCCTAAAAATAATATAAAAAGAATAAGAGCAACCTTGAATGTGCCACGTGTGGCCACAGAATGTTTTATTTCCCCTCTTTTTTTTTTTGTGTCAGTTCTATCCACATGATAGATCGTATTACATCACAGGAAAACAGACACAAAACTGAAGATTTCTTCTTTCTTTCTTTTTTTTTTATATGAACACAAAACAATAGATCAAAACTTGGATGAAATTTCATGAAAAACACTAGGTACACATTTCTGTTTATTATTACTTTTGATAACATGACATCTTATGGATTCACTGCTTTGCTCCACTCCTAATTTTATTTAACATGTTCATTGCCAAAACGATATCGCATGTTCTCACCAACTGGCCGGTCACTCGTTATCGCGTGGACGTCGCTAACTAAATAAAAAAAATTTGGCCACCACATGAAATTCCAATTTTCAGCTTGGCAATGAAAGTGTTAAACTTGTAACTAACACAAGCATTATCAAATTTCTCTTGTTTCAAGCTACATAGAATACACTAACAGAAGACTTAAAAACCACTTGACTGTGCATTGCTCTCCCCAGTTTTGCATCATCCACAAACAGCTGCATATCACTAGTTGAACCCAATCCAATATCATTAACATACAGATTGAATAACAATGGTCCCAAAACTGACCTTTCTCTTTCAGGATACAGCACCCCCATAAACAACTTTCTGATACCTGTCTGACAGGTATCAGAAAGTCAGTGGTGCTTACAACCAAACCTGTAGAAAACTGAAGTCACTGCTTTTCATTTAAACAGCAACCAATCAAATTATGCTCCTAAAGTCTACTCTAGAAATACTATGTTAAAATGCAATAGAACCTCAAAGTATCTTGGAGTGACTCGTGACAGATCCTTGCTTTACAAAGATCACTTGACAATGTTGCTAGCATATTAAAAATAGTATCTTGCATAAACTAGCAGGCTCTTCATGGGGTACAGATGCTAATATATATCACAAACAACAGCTCTGATATCAGTGTTTCCCACAGAAGAATACTGTTCTTATGTGACTTAACAGTGCTAACCCATGATTAATCAACCTGTACTCATCATGCTAATTTGTGAGTGTATGTCATCTACATTCTCCCTTATAACCCCTGGATTAGAGCAGCAACCAATTACATATTTCATCCTGTACCATCTCATGCCAGATAGCTTCAAAAGAAACACCGCCCTCTAAATCCTTGACCCCTGATGTAATTCTACTCTTTTTGGCTTCAATTTCTCTGCTATCATCAGAAAACCTCCCCCTTCCTGTTTCTTCTATCCTCTCTATTCCTATGATTGTATCATTCTCAGTCAACCAAGTCTCACTAATGCTTATAACTTTTTTTGTTGAGCTAATCAATGCAAAAACTCCTCACCCTTATTTTGAATACTTCTGGCTTTAGTATACAGGAACTGCAACACTCCCTTCATCTCAAAACTTCCCTTACACCTTGTGTTGCTTAGCCAACTAAAGTTAACCTGGGGTGCTACATTTTCTATCATGTGATCACTCTCCCACTTATTAACCTCCGGGTTACCTAGACCCACGATTACCAGCATCCCCCTCCCAAACATTCTACTTCTCTCACTTCCAAACTCTTTCTTAAATCCTTTTCTATCAAACTTACTCCATTGTGATCATAACTTTGTCTCAGCTTGCCTCTATACCATGGCAACAGATTCACAACTTTTACTTTCTCACTCTTCTTTTTCATTCACTAACAACTCTTTTATGCCTTCTCACATACCATATCACTGAATCACCATTCAAAATATGATAGTCACTTTCATACTTTTTTTCTCTTTCATTTCTGTGTCATACCATCCAGCAGGCATTTCTCCAACTATTTGGTATACTGCAATAGATACAACAAGTTAAAAAAAAAAAAACCTATTTATGTCATAAAACGTCCTAAAACTGATATTATGTAAATAAAAAGTGATGATTAAAACTTTTTCCTTCTTTCTTTTTTATTCATCAACCAAAAATTGTTGCTCGTAAAAGATGAGCAGATAAGCACTTTTTTGGAAGTCCTGATTATGACTTCTACACATAGAAACTAATTATAAACCAAACTCAAACTTAAATTTTATTCATTTCAAATGAACTAGAATACAGAACTAGAAAAAATAATTAAAAACAGGATATAATTAGAATAATTAAAATCTACTATCAATGCTATCTGCATTCTGCTATCAAATATATGTCAGAAAGAAAGATTTCATGTAGTTAAAACAGGCATGCAGTTTTGTGTGCTGTAGGTTCTCCAGTATACATAAAATAATGAAAACTTTATATGTAAAAAAAGTTTATAACAAATTTCCTATCTAAAGGATAAAGTTAGCAATTAGATAACATAAGCTAATTAAATATAATGAAACATGCCATTAAGGAATATGTACTTACCTGTATCAAGTAATTCTTTGGCAATTGTCTGCAATGTAATCTTATTCATGTCTGGTTTCTGAATTGGACCTCCAGGAGCTCTATTTAGACCTGGAAGTTGTAAATTATGATTTACTGTGCTGTAGATTATCTGTGCAATATTACAGCGGGTATCAGATATTCATAACAGTGCTATATGATATAAACAATGCCAGAAGAACAAAATAAATAATTTATTGAGTTACTAATATTTTGCTGGATTTCAAACTAGCAACTTCAAAGCACAAACAACAGCTGCAGTAAAACAGCACTCAATTATATTGTTGCACAAACAATTCAAACTAACTGAAAAGGAACTAACATCCTATCAAGACACCTCTTTAGGGGCCAGAAGAAACAAATTTGATTCAGGGAAGTCAAGCTAAAAGTGAAGTGAATGAAGATGTTCGTTCACAGAATAAATGAATATCTCTACCTAGATGTGTGATTTCAATGTGGCACATGCATTATACAGTTTTGCAGGATAAAAATCAAGAGGTTTGTGGAAGTCTGACTGAAGTCACCTTCAGCTGAAAAAAACTTTAAATCATTCCTGGCGTCAGATGGGATTAGGTTGGAAAGATCTATCAAATCAAAACTGGAATGGGATTTGCCAGGTCTTTCTAACCAAAGGGCAAATGCCATGATATCCTCATAACTGCTCTTTATATATACACATAAGCCCAGATTTATGTTTTGTTAAAGTAATAATAAACCATCACATGCCTCTAACTGCCAAGTATTAATCAAACTTGGAATCCAGGTGCCAATAATTTATTTCATTCCTAAACTGAAGTGGAATTTTTTCAAAATCAGATTGAAACAGTAGTTCAATCTGATTTTGAAAAAATTAGGAATAAACAAAAATTAGGAATAACATACAGTTAGGGCGCATGATTACAATAGAATCTCATGAAAACGTGCATAACGTGCTAAAGTAGTACAAGTTTTTGTACTACTTTAGCACGTTATGCACGTTTTCATGAGATTCTATTGTAATCATGCGCCCTAACTGTATGTTATTCCTAATTTTTGTTTAAATACTATACTGATGATGTCCTAAGATAGATAGGATGAAATATTTACAATTAAATAATTTTCACTGTGGTTTATACGTGTGTTTCTTCTAATTATAACTTGGCTATGTCTGAGAAGGATCCTTAAGCTCCTCACTTTGGTGACTGGAATCAAACCCAGGGCATTTCTTTCCCACGAACAATTTGAAAGTGAAGATCAGAAATTGTTGCAAACAAACCACTGTGCTTACTTCAAACATATGAACAGAAAAGTATAGGCCAATGAGAAAATTAGGCAGACAAAAGCATATCACTGGCATTAAGAACAATGTAAGGAATCAGTATCATGAACCTAACAAGAGCACCTAGTAATAAAGCATACAAAAATAATTCAAAAAACATTAAGCAGCCTAAAAAGACAAGACACGACTGAATTTGAACGTCTGTCATCTTACCATAGAAGAAGAAAGTGCTTTTTTTCTAAAAAAATCTAGTAAAGTAGCTGGTTTTAATTGCATATATATTCCAAATTTCCAAGGAACTGTAGAAAAAATATCAAGAAATGCCCCCCCCCCCCCAATATTTTGGAGAGGGGACAACTACCAAAGACATTTAAAAGAACACAAATGAAGTCAGGAAAGCCAAGCAATCAACCTGAAAGCTACCAACCAAATACATTAAATGTCAGCTATAAACTTTTGGAATGCCTCACTTATAAACAAATAGTACTAATAACTATTTGTTTATAATCGTTATTAGTATTAACTGTTGTTATTATTATTATACTAATAACTAATACATCAGTATTAGTATTAACTACCAACTAAACAAATCTTTAAATTCAAAGTGAATCAGGTTTTCAGCATAATTTAAGAACATGAGAAACATATGAGCAGCCTATGGTAGAGTATGCAAACATAGACTTATCAAGAACTGTTGAGATCAATTCCCTGCAAGGAAACAGTCAAAATTAAAAATGAAATGATAAAAAATAGACTGTTTCAGGTGTTTATGAACAATATTCACAGAAGTCAAAACACTGAATAATGGACTACTACCGCAAGGTTAGTAGTGGCACCCCCTATTGTTTAATCTACACACGTGATCTGCCACCAACTACTTCTAAAAAAAAAAAAATATATATATATATATATATATATACACACACACACACATATACACTCATGAGCAGTTGAATTAGAGATACCTGCTGTGTTGGCAAAATGGTACTGTGGTCACCCCGGCGAATGGAATAGTGCCATGTGGCGAGGATGTCGTTAGACCTTGTACTGACCATCTGAGTAATAGTTGAGCACAGAATGGGGAAGACTCGAGATCTCAGCGAATTCGATCGCGGCCAGATAGTCAGAGCCAGACGTATGGAACACTACATCTCCGAAGTCGTGCAGGTACGGGTCACTGTGTCAAAAGTGTACCGTGAGTACATGGAATAGGGTAAAACCACAGCTGCCATGGAAAACTACCGTGGTGTACGTGTCATTGACAGAGGACAGCGTCGGCTAGCTCAGATGGTAACAGAGGATAGATGGGCCACAGTGTCACAGATCACTTGCCAATTCAATGCTGGACAACGACGACGTGTGAGAAGCCACACCATTCAGAACCATCTCCTCGCTATGGGGTACAGAACTACTGCCCGACTAGGATACCTCTGCTCACTGCACATCGCATGGCACAACAATCAGCATGGGCGCAAGAACACCACCATTGGACCCTCGACACATGGAAAAAGGTCGCTTGGACCGATGAGTCGAGGCACACGCCGATGGCAGGGTACGAGTGCGTTGCCAAGCACATGAAGCAATGGATCCCTTTGCCAGCAGGGTATAGTTCAGGCTGGTGGTGGTATTCTCGTATGGGGACTGTTTACGTGGGATGAAATGGGTCCCCTTGTACATCTACCATCATACCTGACTGGCGAATGATACCGGGACCTGCTATCAGATCATGTGCGCCCATTTCTGCACCTACAACACCCTGCAGGAGACCTGTACCTACAGCAAGACAATGCACCCCACAGCTCCAGAATTGTGGCCAAGTGGGTGGATGAACACTCCACGGACTTGAGGATGCTTGGCTGGCCCTCGTGGTCTCCTGACCTCAATCCTATTGAACACATCTGGGATGCTGTCGAGAGAGATATACATACCCTGCTCCAACCAATCTCCATGCATTGTGGGAGGCTGTGCAGCAGTCATGGATCAGTTTGGCTCCCCAATGCTTCCGGTGCCTTGTGGAATCCATGCCATGTCGCATTGACGCCGTCATCAAGGCGAAAGGGGGGGGTGCTATCCGCTACTAGGCAGGTATCTCTAATTCAACTGCTCATGACTATGTATGTATGTATGTATGTATATGTATGTATATATATATATATATAAGCAAATGATATAGCTATAGTAATACAAAGCAACAATATTGCTAATAGAGAAGAAATTTTTACTGAAAATCTTCAAAAACTGAGGAAGGACTTTGGAGAATGGAGAAGGATATGGTTTCCATTTAAATTATAGAATTGTATATGCAAAATTCCATTTTAATGGCACAGAACTTCAGAAATAACATGCAGTATCTGGGCATGACATGACATGGGATCAAATCCTTTCTTATAAGGCACCATCTAAAAGCTACCACCAGTAAGATGAGAACAAGAAACAATATAGCACACAAGTTCATTGGAACAACCTGGGAGACATCTCTAGAAACTAAAACCTTTAAACACTTTGAAATTGTATATTCAGCTGCAGAATATTGAGCACCAGTATGATCATATAACTAAGTTATATATACATATAACCAGTGGCGAGCTATGGAAATTTTAACCGAAGGCTCGCATCGTCTAGGGAAAAAAAAAAAAAAAAAGCCGTATTTCACACAAAAACTTTTATTAATACAGCTTGTGTACAAATTCCAATCAAAAAGTATGAGAGACAATCAACCTCTAAAGGCTATCCTTTTTAAACAAATATTTCATGATCTAAACATGAAATATCTGCACACAATCAACTGTGTTAATTTATCTTACATAAGAAAAACATTTTTTAAAATTATCAAAATATAATACACTGCCAAATAGACTAATTTTTGTTAGGTTACTGTATGAGTTTGTTGCTTAATATGTTTCAATAAAAAAAAAAAATTTTTTTTTTGAAAAAATAAAAAAAAGTAAACAAGAAGAACAAGGGGCTCCCAAATTTGAGAAAAATTTAACAAAGGGCTCACGCAAGCCCCTTATAGCTCACCACTGCATATAACTATGAGACAAACAGGAACTGAAAAATGAGCAGCTGCCTACTGGCCATTCTTACGTAACATTACACCTGAAAGAATTCAGTGCTCAGATAGAGGCTAAATTATGCTAAACTGAATGAGGATAATGTCAATTCAGTGTGACAAACATTAAAAAACGGTAGTTCAGACCCAGTGCTGCCTGCCATTAATTTATTCTCCAATAATTATGCAACCAAGGCATGGCAAATGGAGTGGGATAACTTACAGCATCCAATGACCAATGCTTATCTTACAGAACTAACCAACAGATTTTAATATTCCTGTTACATATGGTATGAATTAAATAGTTACTCTGAGTCACTAGCAAATAACTGTGGCACATGCTAAATCATCAGCAGAATGACTGAATACTCTTGATATATAGCTGTAAATAAAGTCTTATGACTAAATACAGTTAATGCATATCTCACTATCTTATGTCATATTTCATAACATTTATTGTATTTTTATACACATTATATTGTACTGTACGAGATGGCTTCAGATATTTGTAATTCTCCTTTATATTTTCAAATCGTGTGAACACACACACCCAAAAAATTATAACAGGCACTGTGACCAATAAGTGATAACAACGACTTGGACAGCATGTGCTGATAATGCTCATCAAGTAGGGAGGTATGGTAGGGATTTACTGACCAGTAAAGTAACCACACAGTTGTTAACGTACTTCAGGCAGACCTGTATATAGATATATATGCGGTAAGATTTGGTGTTCATTATATAACATAATGAACACCAAATCTTAAGGGAATGAAAATAGTGTATTTATGATCTGTTTATTGTGATGTTCCCTTGGACTGATTTGCTTATTTGCAGGATCAAAATTTTTTCCACCTCCATATGACTCATTCACTCATCTTCAGCTGATCATTCAAAACAAACAGCAATAATGCTGCATGATTCCACAACACACACACACACACACACACACACACACACACACACACACACACACACAAAGATGCACTATATAGGTGCAATATCTCAGACCAATGTTTTTCAATGGCACAATGTTACTTCTAAGTGTAATTGCAATTCAGGATGTAGTATTTGTTACAGTGGCTCGAATATTCAGTGTTCAAAGTATTGCTTAATGGAACATCATCAAGATTGCCCATACCAGAATACTTACATTTCACCACTAAAAAGAAACGCAAACAAACACACCAATAACATCACACGTCCATTTTTTTTTTTAAACAGCATGTGGTATGACTTGGTGTTCATTATCTCTTATCAAGATCTCAAATTGCAGATTAAATATGAACAATAGCAGATTTTCAGGGCAATAGATTACAAAAATATTAGGCTCTAGAAAATTATGGAAGCAGTTCAAAAATTAAACTATTTTAGCACTTTAAAAAAATTTAAACAAAAATTTCTACAAATCAACTTATACAGTTTTTGGTTGTTCCTGTAGAATTAGCAAAAATGGACATCACTTTCTGCAGTTAAAATTTGTATATTTCACTAGTTTTCTCCTTTTTAGTCTTTAATCTACAATGAAGGAAAATTCATTCTGGATTACATTAAAAGTAGATATGGAAGGCAATATCAAGTAGTGATGCGGGCAAATATCACAATGGGGAACTGGACAATGAGACTTATTTATGCCTATGGTCCCAAAGAAGGTTCTACTAAGGTAGAAGTGGAGGAATTTTTTGAGTCTTTACAGAAAACTACTGACACAATGAAAAAGAAAATGTTGGTCCTTGTTGGGATCTAAACAGCAGAATAGGAAATGATTGTCAGACATACAAAAATATTATAGGAAAATTTGGAGAAATAAGCAAAGCTAAAAATAATAGCAAATACCTGTTCGATTTCTGCTCAGGACATGGAATGGTTATTACTAACACCATGTTCCAACATAAAAATGTGCACAAATTCACATGGAGAGAAGAGGCAAGGAATAAGGAAAGTCTCATTGACTATATTATTGTTGACAGTGATGTTTTCTCCCTGATGCATGACACCAGAACGTACAGAAGATTTGAAATTGGAAGCGATCACTATTTAGTCTTGGGCAGGATAAAATTGAATTTCATATTGAACAGAATAACATGCAAGAAAGTTTTAAAGCGAATAAAAGTTGAGCAGCTCTCAGATGTGAACTGTAGACTAAAATACACAAAGATTATTGAAAAAAAAAAATGAAACAGTTTGAGAACAAGAACCAAACCTCGAAGAAAACCCTGATTGATTCAGCCATCTGGTGAGGTTGTCTGCAAGGATAGAAAAATCAGAACTCCATGATGGACACAGGAAGTAAAAGAGGCAGTGAAGGAAAAGAAGAAAGCATATCAAAAGTTCCTGGCAAATAAGTCAGCTTGTGTTCTTAGAGAATACAGAGACAAATGTAAGAAAGCTAAATACTGTGTAAAACTAGCTAAATAAAAGTCATGGGAGGACTTTGGCAAGAACATAGAAAATAAATATCAAGAAGGCAGCAAAATATTCTGGAGGTTATTGAAAAAGCTCAGAAATGGAGGAAAGAGTACTGTAAAAGGAATTAGAGATGATAAAGGTGACATGAAAACTGGAGAAAAAGATATCCTTGATGTATGGAGTAATTACTTCGAAAAATTGCTAAATGAAACAAGCAGTGACAGCACAGTGGTAAAAAATAGTGACCAGGCATGCAATCAAACATATCCATACTTGAAGTAGAAAAAGCCATCAAAAAACTGAAATGTGGAAAGGCAGCTGGAACAGATGATATTCGACCAGAAATGCTGAAGTATGGTGGTGTGAGAGTCTTACAGTGGCTGCACTGCATAGTTCAAAAAGCCTGGACAGATGGACGAATTCCCGATGAATGGAGTAGAGCTCTCATAGTACCCATATATAAAAAGGGAAATAAAACTGAATGTGAGAATTACAGAGGTATTTTCCTACTGAGTGTTTCTGGTAATATTTATGCAAGTATACTGGAGAAACAGTTAAGAATTGTGGAAGGGAAGCTTGGTGAATAACAAGCTGGATTCAGGCCAAATAATGCTTTCGGGATCAGATCTTCACTTTATGACAAATAGTTGAAAAATCATGTGAATATAACAAAGATCTGTATTTAAGTTTTGTCGATCTGGAAAAAGTATATGACAAGGTGCCAGGAGAAAAGCTATTCAAAATGCTAAGTTGTATGGTGTCGATGGGGCAATATATCAAGCAATACTTAGTGTTTATTTGAATTTTAAGTCAGCAATTAGAATTGAAGTAGAGGAAGATGGTTTAATGTTATATCTGGTTTCAGACAAGGATCTACATTATCCCTTCTGTTATTCATTATCTATATAGATCACATTATGAAGGAAAGTGGTATTAAACCTGATATCAAAATTGGAGATGTTAATCTCAGCTCTTTTCTTGACACAGATGATTATATTTCTAAATAAACCCAGTACAAGTCTGCAAGCTTCCCTGACTAAATTGAATAACTGTAGTTAATAAGGTAGGACTATTTTGTTTCTTCCTTTAAATTCTGCAGTCTCATGTTGAAAGTAGAATGGGTGCTACTGGTAAAAATCACTGAAGGTTTTGAAATTGTTAAGAGTGCAAATAAATGATTAGTATGGTGGTATTATCATGACCTATACATATTTGTCATTAATTTGTTAGTTTAGTTCAATGCTCATTTATCTCTATCATCTGTGCAATTTAATTTGAGAGAAAGTATGTGAGGGTGTCTTAATATTTTAATTCACAACATAATGATTTGTCTTTTATATATCATGTGTATAATAACTGTAAATAATATTTCATTTATTGAATTATTTTTTTAATAAACTTGGAGTAATTACTGACTTCAGCTATAATAGATAATGATTAAGTTTACTTTGAATTCAGCTAATACTTGAGTCAGAGATCAGCAATAGCATTTCCATAGGAGATTAATCTGGTTGGCCTTTCAGCATAGGTGACTGAATACAAAAAACCGAAAACATTGATAATCATAATCATTATATGTAAACGAAGATCATTATAGAGTACTTGATGTAGATTATAAACAAGATAACATGCAAGTGTATATGAATCTTACATTTCTAGTAGCAGTTTTCTTTTAGCGTAAGACAAAGCTCAGCAGTACCATTACTGTATTCAAGTGTGATTGACAGGATATAATGTAGTCAGGAAATCAGAGGAGTTGGATCCCAAACTGACCTTACACAGGCTGGCAAGAAACCAGAGTACTCCACTCTGTGTGCACTAAACAGCATGGATAGACTGATGGAGTAAGCAACTTCCTTAGCTGGTGAGGTGAGAAGCAGCATGTTAAGGGGGATTATATAAGTTCTCGGCATAAATATAGACAATACTACCAGTGCTGAACATTGTAGTCTTTCCCCCAATGGGAGAGTTCTACTCTTAACACAGAGATAGTTTAAAAGGCAAATATTATATTTCAGGGGCACAGTTAAGTAAAAACTACATCCACCAAAGCAAGAGAGCAGGTTCATTTGCTTTAACATAAAGGCACTCAATGCATGATGTGCAAAATGCAAAAGTAGCCACTGGTTTGATGGTGGACTGACTTCTGACCTATGATAAAGCTTCGAATGAATGACTACAATGAAGGCAAACAAGAAACACTGAATACCAAATTGTAGAGGACAGAATATAACAGATATTCAAAACTGAATTGGACTTTCATCTTAGCTGACAAATGTGTGTAAGAAAGGTGGGTTTTTTTTTTTTTTTTTGTCAGAAATGAATCCTATAAACTTTGTTGTTGTTGATACTGGAATAACAATTTTTGTTCCATCCTTAACTCTGGATATGGTCAAAGATAGATTACATTTCAAGAAAAGTATACAAAGAAACTTTTTCTGCTGAAAAAAGTTTCTTTGTATGAACAAAGTACTAAGAGCTCATGAAGATTACATGCTGAAGCTATCTTTAAAATCACCTTCGTATCAGAAAATTGTGAATTCATCAATATAAAGAGCATTACATACAGTAGACAGAAGTTGTTCAGCCATTATGGAATTTACTTTAGCACAAAAAGAAAACAGTGTTTTCATTTAATTTCTGGTATAGAGACCAAACGTTTCTACACATAAATATATTTGTTTTTAAAATAAACAGCATAACTCAACAAGTTTTGCAAGTCATCAGACTTATACTATCAGAGGTACAAGACTTGTATATACAAAAAAAAAAAAAAAAAAAAAACTAGAAAAAAAATTAATTATGTATTACACATTAATATAACATCACTAAGTTACATTAATGTGCAAGCATTAGATAACAGTCGTTGCTATCACATTCTGTGCCATAAAACATGTCTTATCACAATTCAGCAGTTGTTAGATTTTTTATGAATGCAGACCAAACTTGGTTGAGGATTAAACCTTAGTTTTTGTTACATTGCATATGAATGCAGAGTATTTTTGTTTTTTTGGAAATTACTTGGTCTGTATTTCTGGAGGAACCCCCCCAAGTAGTGGCTAATGGCATAATTCAAAATGTCAAATTCCAGATGACTGGAGTAGAGCTATCATGACAAAATTTATAAAAAAAGAGAAATATAATTAAATATGAGAATTATGAAGTACTCTTGCGTGAGTGTGTCCAAGTAAGATTTATGAAAGCATACGTCAGAAGAGACAAAGAAAAACTAAAGAGAAACCGTGGGCTTCCTGATCATCATCATCATCATCATCAAATTCCTGCCATGTACCCTCAAGGGGTGTACAGGATATGATAGTACTACATGAAAAATTTACATCGTTACTAACTTCCTATCTACAATTTTCCTCCAAATAACTTGTCAAGACTCCAACATTATCAGATCTTATATTTCTATCGTCTAAGGCACTTTGTACTGTATCATTCCATCTATATCTTGGTCTTCCTCTGGGTCGTTTCCCTGCCAGCCTGGCAGAGAACACTTGTTTTGATAATCTTTCCTCGCCCATTCTGTTTAAGTGACCATCCCACCTGAGATTAGTTCTGCTAACGCATTCCTGGATGCTGACCATGTCAAGATCTTTCCTAATATCCTCGTTTTTAATATGATATTGACATTGATGCCATATGTTCACGCCTATAATCTTCCTCAGGACTCTCGTATCTGCGGTCTCTAGTCGTTTTACTTCTGACCCAGCTCTCAGATCATACGTTAAAACTGGTTTGAACACTGTCTTGTATACAGCTAATTTAGTGTTCTGACTAATTTCTCTCTTATTCCATATGAATTTATTCAATTGACTTCCTACCATATCAGCTTTGTTGATTCTGTTGTCTATTTCCATATTTAATTTACCATTTTCACTAAAAATTGTGCCTAAGTAGCTGAAATGTTTTACTTGTTCCACAGGTTCTCCGTTCACAACACAGTTGACATTTATCACGATTCTACCTATTTTTATTGTCTTTGTCTTTTTATTCCTGACCTTCATACCATATCTATTAGAATAGTTATTCAATTTAATCAGGGAATCCTGCAGACTTATAGCAGATTTATTCAGAAGTATAACATTGTCCGCATAAAGCAAAGAGCTGACATTAACATTTCCAATTTTGATATCGTGTTTAATACTACTTTCCTTCATAATGTGATCCATATAGATAATGAATAACAGAGGGGATAATGTAGATCCTTGCTGAAACCATATTTAACATTAAACCATCTTCCTCTACTTCAATTCTAATTGCTGACTTAAAATTCAAATAAACACTAAATATTGATTGATATAATGCCCCATTGACACCATATAACTGCAGCGTATTGAATAGCTTTTCTCTTGGCACCTTGTCATATACCTTTTCCAGATCGACAAAACTTAAATACAGATCTTTGTTATATTCCCATGATTTTTCAACTATTTGTCATAAAGTAAAGATCTGATCCCGACAGCATTATTTGGCCTGAATCCAGCTTGTTATTCACCAAGCTTTTCTTCCACAATTCTTCTCAACCGTTTCTCAAGTATACTGGCATAAATCTAACCAGGAACACTCAGTAGGGAAATACCTCTGTAATTCTCATATTCAGTTTTATTTCCCTTTTTATATATGGGTACTATAAGAGCTCTACTCCAATCATCTGAAATTTGTCCCTCTGTCCCGGCTTTCTGAACTATGCAGCGCAGCCACTGTAAGACTCTTATACCACCATACTTCAGCATTTCTGGTCGAATATCATCTACTCCTGCTGCCTTTCCACATTTCAAGCCTTTGATGGCTTTTTCTACTTCAAGTATGGATATGTATGTATTCCTGATTGTATGGCTGTTGAGTGTTTTTACCCACTGTACTATCACTGCTTGTTTTATTTAGCAATTTTTCGATGTAATTGCTAACTCCTTTTACAGCACTCTTTCCTCCATTTCTTCAACAACCTCCAGAATATTTTGTCACCTTCTTGATATTCATTTTCTATGTTCTTTCTTGCCAAAGTCCTGCCATGACTTTTGTTTAGCTAATTTTACAAAGTGTTTAGCTTTCTCACATTTGTCTCTGTATTCTCTAAGAGCATAAGTTGATTTGTTTTCCAGGAACTTTTGATATGCTTTCTTCTTTTCCTTCACTGCCTCTTTAACTTCCTGTGTCCACCATTTAGTTCTGATTTTTCTATCCTTGCAGACAACTTCACCACGTGTCTTTCTGGCTGAATCAATCAGGGTTTTCTTCAAGGTTTGCCACTGAATCTCCAAGGTTTGGTTCCTGTTCTCATACTCAATAATTCAATAATCTTTGTATATTTTAGTCTACAGTTCACATCTGAGAGCTGATCAACTTTTATTCGCTTTAAAACTTTCTTACATGTCATTCTTTTCAATATGAAATTCAATTTTACCTCGCTCAAGACTAAATAGTGATCACTTCCAATTTCAAATCCTCTGTACACTCTGGTGTCCTGCACCAGGGATAAAACATCACTATCAACAATAACATAGGCAATGAGACTTTTCTTATTTCTTGCCTCTTCTCTCCATGTGAATTTGTGCACATTTTCATGTTGGAACATGGTGTTAGTAGTAATCAGTTCATGTCCTGAGCAGAAATCCAACAGGTATATGCCATTATTATTAGCTTTGCTGTTTTCTCCAAATTTTTCAAAAATATTTTTGTATGTCTGACAATCATTTCCTACTATGCTATTTAGATCCCCAACAAGGACCAACTTTTCCTTTTTCATTGTGTCAGTTGCTTTCTCTAAAGACTCAAAAAATTCCTCCTACTTTAGTAGAACCTTCTGTGGGACCATAGTCACATTATGAAAGAAAGTGACATTAAACCTGTTATTAATATCATCAAAGACCTCCATGGAATCAAGGACTCATGAAGGGAGGGCACTAATTTATCCACAGCAGATGTTACACTTTCTGTTAAACTCATTCACAATGGATGCATTCACCATTTCAACTGTTCCACTTATTCACTTCTCTGCAAGAGAAAAATCTAGTTCTCATTCCTGTCTTGTACACAAACTTAGTTTCCACAGATACCCCTCCACATCCTCTCCCCACTTTCATATAATGAAAAAATTGATCAGTTGATAACTTACAACACCCTTTCTGAAGTTTATAGACCACTATCAAATCAAACCTCCTCAATCTATATTCCATTATCTTTGTTACTCTTCTTTGCACCTTTTCGACATTATCCACTCGAAACCGAAGAGATTAAATCTGCATACAGGTCCTGGTGTGGTCATATCGAGGCCTTGTAAAGAGGCAAAATTAATTCCTTATCCAGCATGTCAATGTTCATTTCAACATTGCAATTATCCTCTGAGTTGTATTTACAATTTTTGCAACGTAGTGAATCTTTCCAAGATTCCTAGCCTCATCACTTCCTTGTAACATAATCCCATCAACATAACATACAGGTGGAAATCTCATTGTGGCAAAGTGCCTAACTTTATACTTACTAACATTGAATTGATAGCCATTATCATTTGCACACTGTCTCACTGATGCAACTATATTAGACATGACAAAGACAGATTAATCTGGAAGAAAATCATTAATAATAAGCTAGTAATGATGCAAAGTTCATTTACACTATCATGATTGACTTATATCATGTCAGAAATGAAAATATGCATCTCAGCTTCTTACTTTATGAAGATGATGCTATACTATTAAATAAAACCAGTAACAATTTATAGGACTGTTTAACTAAACTGAATGGTGTAACAAGCGTGATATAAAAATAAGAAGACTAAAATTAAAATATCCAGGAACCTGGAAAACAAACTGCACTCTCAATGAAAAACCTATAGAACAAGTAAAATAATTCAGCTATTTAGGTACAATTTTTAGTGAATATGGCAAATTAAATTTTGAAATAGATAACAGAATAATCAAAACATTTTAATTTCCTAACAGTATAGTGTTTATTTATTTATTTTTTGTCTTACGAATGCATTATCAAGGAAAGATTCCATTCTCCATGTACCTTCATTGTTGTTTGATTTTTTAATTTCCAACTGTAATACACTGGGCAGAATTTGTATGCATATCAAAAGACTTAGGTGTTTGTTGATTATTCATAATAATGCTTCATGGTATAAACAACACTAACAGATGAAAAAATAAATTAATTTATCGAACTTACTAATATTTTGCTGAACATTTTTAAACAGTTGGATAGAAAACGAGCAATATATTAGTAAGTTCAATAAATAAATTTATTTTTTCATCTCTTGGTGTTGTTTATACCATGAAGCACTAATACACTGAAGATGATTCATGATACATGTGACAAAATGTCTGTACCAATCTTAGTTAAATAAATATCCAACTTTGTTTTTGTTTAACTTTATTTTCTAATGAATAACACACCCTTAAACAACATATAGATCTGAGAGAGTTGGGTTAGAAATAATTACTAGATCTAAGACTGGAGACCAAAGATATGAACATTCAGAGAAAAAATATGGAATGAATAGGTAGCATTGATGGCTGAATCACATTAAAAATGACAGAAAGGAACATGACATTGTTAGCAGAGCTAATCTAAGGGCTTAACAAACGTGAAGATCGAAGGATAAAGACCCAGAGGATAATGAAGACTAGGTGGATTGATGTGGGGTTTAAAGTGTCAAATAAGACAATGTTAAAATCAATTATATTAGAGACGAGACAAAGACAGATTATTCTAGAACAAAACTGTTAATAAGAAGCTAGTAATAACGCAAATTTGATTATGTACACTATGCTGTACATATTAAGAAGTTGATGATGAAATTAAAATTGAGATGACATGACAAATTTTAGTACAAACAAAACAACTACTACCTGATGAATTGCTATGAGTTATTCATCTCTCTTTATGGTATTACAACACAAAAACAATAAATCATAAAAAGATACTTATTACAACTACAGAGGAACTGTTATAGCCCACACATTACAATGAGTAAATGAAACAATTCGAATTGTAACAGACAAAAGATATCAAGCCCTAATTTGACATCCTTCAATGTTGTATAGCAATTATTACAATTATTAAGTTGATCTTAAGACAACTGTCCCTCATATTTTTAGCAGGTTAATGCAGCCATACTTGAAGTTAGGAGAATGCTTTATAGTCACTGCCGATTCTAAAAATAGTCTCTCTATCTGTAACAACTTCTATATAGCACAATGTGTTTTCTTTCATATATAGTGATACCTCGGCTAATGAGTGACTCTGCTAACGAATTTTTTCGCTAATGAAGATTTTTTCACTGTTTTTCGGACTCAGCTAACGAATGTTTTAGTGGATGCGCGCTAACATGAATGGTCAGACCATTCCAGGAGCTTATCGTTTCCATCTGTGTATGTGTGTGACAAAGAAATGAGCTGACCACATCGCATAGGGGAGACCCACCAACCCGACTGGGTTGTTTACATTCAAGACACCTCATTCCAGTGTCAGTACATGCACGTGGCGTGTGACTGTGAATGGGAGAGGTAAGTGTGATAGCATTTATAATTAGTAAATTCTATTCTTATCTAATTAAATAAATAATATGCTATATGTCATATTTCTTTTATATTTTTAAAATATTTTTATATTTTAAAATGTCAATATTATATGTTCACATTTTAAAATATCTGTCTTATGTATTTTTGGTAGACCATAAAACCTGGGAGGCATTGCAAAATGAATTTTTTGTCTTTCAATAGTGTCTACATCTAAACTTATGACCTCATCTAGAAAGGAATTTAATTTCTTCAGTTCTGTTGGTTGGTTCGTGATCGAGTTCCTGGTATGTTGAGTGATCTCGAAGTAAAAGGGAAAGTTTTCTTCTATAGTTTGAAGAGTCCTTATTACTGTTGCTTTTCCCTTGTCAGCTTTGCCTTTCTCCTTTACTTCGAGATCACTCAACATACCAGGAACTCAATTACGATCCAACCAACAAACAACTGAAGAAATTAAATTCCCTTCTAGATAAGGTCATAAGTTTATATGTAGACACTATTGAAAGACAAAAAAACTCATTTGCAAGACCTCCCAGGTTTTATGGTCTACCAAAAATACATAAGACAGATATTCCTCTTCGTCCTATAGTGGATTGATTCTCCTACCTATCGCATAGCCAAATATCTATCTAAATTATTGAAGTCACACATTGGCAACTCATGCTCTTTTTTGAAAAACTTGTAAAAATAATCATAATTAAAATTCTGAATATTTTTACGTATTGTTTATGTTAGTATGTTTATTAGTTTTTGTTTTCATAACACGCATTGTCGGCACTTGCAATGTGCCCGTTATGGAAATTGTTTTGTTAAAAGTGATATGTAAAGCAGTTAAAAATTTAATGTACTTACCGGATTTGATTAGTTGTGTTACTTTAAACAAATTTATTAGGGTTTGAAATATTAAGTTTTGTATTTTATGAGGACATTCTCTTGTCGCTAATGGAGACAAAGTGTTAGCCATTATACAGTACTTAGTTTCTCGCTTACCATGGAGTACGCATGCTCGCCGAGAGGTTTGATGAGTGACTGACAGCTGACAAGAAAGCGTTCAGTATCTGAGTAACGGCTGTAAACAAGAAAGCGTTCGGAAGAAATTTAGAACACAGGCCGGCAGACATTTAGGTTCGGAAGGAACTTAAGTTTTTTTAAGTGACAGTCAGAGGAAAATTAATAGTATATTCCAAAAAAGGAATCATGGAACTATTAAGTTTCAAAGTGGAATAAGCATTGATGAATAAAAGGAAAATATTGCTATATGCGTTTTAAACGGAATACTGGAGGAAACACCGATTGAAAGATTTATAGTAGATTCCGAAAAGGGAATCGTAGAACTGTAAGTTTTTTTAATTGGAAGAGTAAGACTGTCTATAAGCATTTAGTGAATAAAAGAAGAATTTGCTATTTGCGTTCTAAAGGAATGTTCGAGAAAACTCCGATTAGGAAGTTTCATATGTATTAAGGACGCCAGATCTGACTATTATTTCTACTGAAGAAAAGAGATAGAATTAAGTCAGGAAGAATTAATGTGTGTAACATAAGTGATGAGAAAGGATCCTGTAAAATGAAGAATAGTCATATATCTTCGGAAAAGGGCCTTGACAGAGAAAGAAACTGGCTATGAACATTTTGCGATTGTGCAAACAAAGTGTTTAGTCTAGTCTTAAGTGTAAGTTTAATTTTAAAAGGCCTTGGATCCAATTAATTTGTAGTTAGTTATGTAAAGTTGTTTGAAGTGTATATATATATTGTTTTTGTTTTATTAAATGTGTTTATGTTGTATTTTGGTCTTGAGTCAGTGATTATTTGGATTCTGAAAGAAAGAAAGTTAAGATCATTGCACCAATTGGAGTGAACCCTTGTGCATATAATAACATATAGGTCCACTCGGAATTAAAAAAATAATTGTTAGAAACAGAGATCATTCTCCATGGTAGAATAAATATTAAGAGATAATATCAATCAATAGGGGTGCTTAAGGGTCAAAGCTGTATAACTGAGAGGAGACCTCCACATAGCCTTTAAAGGAATGCGGAGAACCGACCAGGGCTTCTGACCTAATGTCCAATCCTCACCTTCTCGTGGAGCACCCTGTTGGGTATCTACTTTGATACTGAACGAACGAGGACGGGATGGCAATTTGGGATTTAGCCAACCAAATTGTATTCTTATTGGTTAAACCAAAATAAAAAATGATGGTACAACATGACAAAATTTCATGCCGGCTGGGGCGTTGCCCGGTTAAACAAGTCCCCCGTTGTTTTCGCCTGGAAACCAGGGCGAACAGTGAAAAGCCAGCTACTGGAACAAATCTGAAAACAAACCCCAACTCAACATAACCAGAGTTAAAGATCGGTACTATCAACGTAAGAAGCCCGAATGGCAAAGAAATGGAGCTAGCTGAGGAATTAGATAAGTACCAGATCGACATAATAGGGATGACTGAAACAAAAAAGACCAAAACTGGTGAGATCTTTCTGAGCAATAAATACAAAATGTTATATTCAGGCAATGGCAATCAAGGAAAAGAAGGAGTAGCCATAGTATTCAACACAAAATATGAGGCTAATCTTCTTGAATGGCACTCAGTCTCAAGTAGAGTAATGTGGGCAAATATGAGAATGGAGAACTGGACAATGAGACTTATTTGTGCCTATGGTCCCACAGAAGGTTCTACTAAGGTAGAAGTGGAGGAATTTTTTGAGGCTTTAGAAAAAGCAACTGACACAATGAAAAAGGAAAAGTTGGTCCTTGTTGGGGATCTAAATAGCAGAGTAGGAAATGATTGTGAGACATACAAAAATATCTTGGGAGAAAGGTTTTTGGATTTCTGCTCAGGACATGGACTGGTTATTACTAACACCATGTTCCAACATAAAAATGTGCACAAATTCACATGGAGAGAAGAGGCTAGGAATAAGAAAAGTCTCATTGATTATGTTATTGTTGATAGTGATGTTTTCTCCCTGGTGCAGGACACTAGAGTGTACAGAGGATTTGAAATTGGAATTGATCACTATTTAGTCTTGAGCAGGATAAAATTGAATTTCATATTGAAAAGAATGACATGTAAGAAAGTTTTAAAGCGAATAAAAGTTGAGCAGCTCTCAGATGTGAACTATAGACTAAAATACACAAAGATTATTGAAGAAAAAATGAAAGAGTTTGAGAACAGGAATTAAACCTTGGAGATTCAGTGGAAAATTCTGAAGAAAATATTGATTGATTCTGCCAGAGAGGCATGTGGTGAGGTTGTCTGCAAGGATAAAAAAAATCAGAACTCCCTGAAGGACACAGGAAGTTAAAGAGGCAGTAAAGGAAAAGAAGAAAGCATATCAAAAGTTCCTGTCAAATAAGTCAGCTTGTGCTCTTAGAGAATATAGAGACAAATGCAAGAAAGCTAAATACTGTGTAAAACTAGCTAAACAAGTCATGGGAGGACTTTGGTAAGAATATAGAATATAAATATCAAGAAGGTGGCAAAATATTCTGGAGGTGTTTGAAGAAGCTTAGGAATGGAGGAAAGAGTGCTGTAAAATGAGTTAGAGATGATAAAGGTGACATGAAAACATGAGAAAAAGATATCCTTGAAGTATGGAGTAATTACTTTGAAAAACTGCTAAATGAAACAAGCAGTGATGACAGCACAGTGATAAAAAACACTGACCAGGCATGCAGTCAGGAATACATATCCATACTTGAAGTAGAAAAAGCCATCAAAGGTTTGAAATGTGGAAAGGCAGCAGGAGTAGATGATATTCGACCAGAAATGCTGAAGTATGGTGGTGTGAGAGTCTTACAGTGGCTGCACTGCATAGTTCAGAAAGCCTGGACAGATGGACAAATTCCCGATGATTGGAGTAGAGCTCTCACAGTACCCATATATAAAAAGGGAAATAAAACTGAATGTGAGAATTACAGAGGTATTTCCCTACTGAGTGTTCCTGGCAAGATCAATGCAAGTATACTTGAGAAGCAGTTGAGAAGAATTGTGGAAGAAAAGCTGGGTGAAGAACAAGCTGGATTCAGGCCAAATAGAGGCTGTCAGGATCAGATCTTCACCTTATGACAAATAGTTGAGAAAAAATAGGAATATAACAAAGATCTGTATTTAAGTTTTGTCGATTTGGAAAAGGCATATGACAAGGTGCCAACAGAGAAGCTATTCAATATGCTGCAGTTATATGGTGTCAATGGGGCATTATATCAAGCAATACTTAGTCTTTATTTGAGTTGTAAGTCAGCAGTTAGAATTGAAGGAAGTACAGGACGATGGTTTAATGTTAAATCTGGTGTGAGAAAAGGATGTACATTATCCCCTCTGTTATTCATTATCTATATGGATCACATTATGAAGGAAAGTGGTATTAAACATGATATCAAAATTGGAGATGTTAATGTCAGCTCTTTGCTTTATGCAGATGATGTTATACTTCTAAATAAATCTGCTACAAGTCTGCAAGATTCTCTGATTAAATTGAATAACTGTTGTAATAGATATGGTATGAAGGTCAGCAATAAAAAGACAAAGACAATGAAAATAGGCAGAATCATTGAAAATGTCAACTATGTTGTGAATGGAGAACCTGTGGAACAAGTAAAACATTTCAGCTACTTAGGCACGATTTTTAGTGAAGATGGTAAATTCAATATAGAAATAGACAACTGAATTAGCAAAGCTGGTATGGTGGGTAGTCAATTGAATAAATTCATAAGGAATAAGAGAGAAATTAGTTGGAACACTAAATTAGCTGTATACAAGACAGTGTTCAAACCAGTTTTAACTTATGGATCTGAGAGCTGGGTCAGAAGTAAAACACTTGACCAAAGACTAGAGACTGCAGATATGAGAGCCCTGAGAAAGATTAGAGGTGTGAACAGATGGCATCAATGGCAATATCATATTAAAAACGAGGATATTAGGAAAGAACTTGACATGGTCAGCATCCAGGAATGCGTTAGCAGAGCTAATCTCAGGTGGGATGGTCACTTAAATAGAATGGGAGAGAAAAGATTAGCAAAACAAGTGTTATCTGCCAGGTTGGCAGAAAAACGACCCAGAGGAAGACCAAGATATAGGTGGATTGATACAGTACAAAGTGCCTTAGACGATAGAAATATAAGATCTGATAATGTTGGAGTCTTGACAAGTAACAGACTGATTTGGAGGAAAATTGTAGATAGGAAGTTAGTAATGATGTAATTTTTTCATGTAGTACTATCATATCCTGGACACCCCTTGAGGGTACATGGCAGGAATTTGATGATATCAATGAATATTATCAATATAAAAATCAACCAATTATTAACAAACTCTTCTGATTTCTTAAATAAATTACGAAACTTCTCTTTACAACTTACAGATCTTATGGTTGCCTTTGATATAGAATCTTTATATACAAATGTACCTCTCAAAGAGACTTTGGAATTACTAGCTGACATCTTCCTACAAGATATTATAAAACTATTTGATTTCGTAATGCACTCTGGATATTTCTTATGTCAAAATAAATTTTACAACCAAGTGGAAGGAACTGCTATGGGAAGTCCACTCTCTCCTGCTCTCATCTATATTTCCTCAACCATCCTTTTGGGTTAGATATGTAGATGACATCTTTGCTGTATGGCCTCACGACAGAGACTCCTTACCTTCCTTTTTAAGCAGTATCAATTCCTTACATCCTCGTATAAAGTTTACCATGGAAATTGAAAAAGACAACAAGTTATCCTTTTTAGACGTCCTTCTCATCCGTTCACCTTCTGGTATTCTTACAACAACAGTTTACAGAAAACCAACTTTCATAGGTCGTTATATTCTCAAAGAATCTGCTCATCACCCTTGTCAAAAAACAGGAGTCACAAAATGTTTAATCCGACGAGCCAAAACTAACTGTTCAACTTCTCATTTATTACAGCAGGAACTTTCGACTATCAAACATCACATGAAACTAAATGGCTTCTCCGAAAAGAGTACACAACATCTTTTTGATTCTTACAAACCAACACAGAACAACCAAGATTCAATACGTCGAGTTCCAATTCCTTACATTTCCGGGATTTCAGAATCAATTTCGAGAATTCTAAAGAAATATGATCTAACAGCCACTTATACACCTATTAACAAATTATCCACCCATTTTCCTTCATCTAAAGATAAACGCTCAACCTTGTCTCTACCTGGTGTATATCAAGTTCCTTGTCATTGTAATCTTTCTTACTTTGGACAAACTGGACGTTCCATAGAAAAAAGAATTCAAGAGCATCAGTCATCAGTTCAACACAACAAACCTGATAAATCTGGACTAGCTCAGCATGGATTAGAAACAAACCACAACATCCTTTGGTCAAGACTCTCCTCCTACACAGATGTCACTACAAATTTGAACGTTTATTTAAAGAAAGTGTAGAGGCGTTACTTCAATGTCCTAACTTGAATCGAAATGACTGTATATCTATATCAAAAATTTGGGAGTTTAATCAGGATAACACATTAATTTTTTTTTTTTTTTTAATCAGTATAATGTTATTTAAGATCATCATGTGAATTTCTGAATTAATATCTTTAATTCTACATCTGCAATCTTTAATTATGTTTTTTTTTAAAATGTTTACTCTTCTAATACTTAGTGATATGACATCACGCGGCACGTTCTATATATGAATGATCAATTGTTTGTATTTCATTTTGTTTTTTTAAAAACTATTCCTATGTAGCCACTGAAGATGGTCTGTAATATTCAGACCGAAATATTTGGCAAATTAAACATTATTCTTGTGCTAACGTGTATATATTTCTAATAATGATGATAGCAAATGCATTTCTTGGGTTCTCCAAGGCGGATGTTAACAGATCTTTTTGTCTGTAGTGGGTCAAGTTACAATGCCATCTCACCCGTCCAATTTTCATCATCCAAAACAGGTTGAGTTCGCTAATCAGTAGTTTTAGGCAATTTAATGCAGCTGATTAGCAATTTGTCTGCTGCAACCCCCGAAGGATAAATATTTTATGTATGTAGATGCGTATGTACAGCATCAGTTTACTTGTTTAGTCGGATGAAATACCTGTGTTCCAAGGGAAAAAACCTTGCCACTTTTGTACAAGATTAGCTAACTCACCTTCAGCTGAAAAAGCCAAGATAAAAGTTTTCCACACCCTTAAATGGAATTCGAACTCTGGTCTTTCCATCCAAAGAGTGTTTTTATACCAACTGAGCTATGGTGGCTCTAAATTTACAATCAGAAGACACCACTCACACACTCCAGGATGTGCAAGAGGATGGTGTTTGTTTTTAGGAGAGCAGATTACAGTTAATTTGATATGTGGTTCAAATGTGGTGTGAAGGCTATATTTTATTTGTACTTTGGATATTTTTTCAGATGTACCTCATTTATATGGAATGAGAATAGTAGTACTTCTTTGCTCTTTGTGTGTGGTGGTGGGGGAGAGGCATGAAGTATTTTTTCTACATTGCAAGAGATGTAGCCATTGGCCAAAAATATGTGGTAAAGATAGCTGAGCTCTATGGCAAGGACTACATCATTGAAACAAATAGCCCTGGTTCTATAAGTGTTTTGAAGATTCCATTCATCATTCTATCATCATTCAGCATGTTGGGCTGAATGATGATGATGTGCCTGTTTATGCAGATATCTTTCCCTGTATAAGGAGAACCTCCACAGCGTAGTGTGTCAGTTTCAATAATGCCATTTGAATGGAAAGAGCTGGGTTCGAATCCCATCTAGAACGCGAAGAATCTTTATCAGAGCTTTTCATGCTGAAAGCGAGTTAGCCAGTCTCATATGGGGGTGGCAGAATTTTCCTCCCCAGAAACTCAGAATTTTTATCCTAAAAAGCAGGCAAACCAGCCATTAGAACACACAGAATTAACAGACATAATACACAGGCCTCATAGCCTGAGTTGCTTTAGCCATAAATCCAAATAAACCAAACCAAATCCACTGTGTACTGGCTTTCTATAATCAGAAAAAAAGATAGCAAACATCTGCAATGTGAGTGACTAATGTTTTGAGAGAAAATATATTTATTTGATTCTTTTTTCTAATGGAAAGCAAATTTTAGGGTGTTGGCTGTTAAGGTGAGTCATGAAGGAATCCAATGCATCTTGTCCAGGAGGCAAATGGTTGAAAAGTTCTGATAAACACCTAGAACAAAAATTATATTAAAGTAACTGATATATCCACAAGAAAGAACATATCTTAAAACCTCCTTAACCCCCATTGTTTCATCAAATTGTAATAATTTGTTCCTTTTCTTAGAATATATAAGATATGTCAGAGGTTTTGAAGTAATTCAAAAACACAGAGGTGAGGTGTGTCATCAAATTTTTTGTGCTGCAAGAAAAGTTTGCAACTGAGATTCACCAAACTTTGTGTGAGACTTTAGGGGACTATGCCCCAGCATATCCAACAGTTGCCAGCCGGGTGGCCTAGTTTAAAACTGGGCATCCTGAGACAACAGATACCCCAAGGTCAGGAAGACCTTCCACAGCAATCACATTGGAAAACATTGATGCAGTGCATGCCATGATCCTTGATAACAGACAAATGCCAGTCAAAAACATTGCAAAGACTGTGAATATCCAGGAAATGAGCTGGGGTCATTATCCAGCAACATTTGGACACACAGAAGCTCTCAGAGAAGTGGGTCCCCAAATGTTTGAATGCAACCAAAAGAGAGATCATCTCAAGGGATTTTGGGTCATTTTGAGAAATTAGGTGCAAATTTCTTGGCTCATACTGTGACTGTTGATGAAACATGGCTTCATCACTATGACCCAGAGACCAAACAACAGTCAGTGGAGTGGAGACACAAAGGTTCTCCATGGCTAAAGAAGTTCTGAACCACAAAAGGCAGAAGAGATGGTTCTTGCCATTGTCTTTGGGGTTATGGATGGATGGTTTGATCCTTACTAAGTACTTCAAAAAAGGTGAAACTGTTACAGCAGCAGTTTATTCAACAGCTCTGAAGGAACCGAAGGAAAAATGCTGCGGGAAACTGAGCAGAAGTGTGTTGCTTTTGCAGGACAATGCACCTGCTCACACTGCTAATGAAACCAAACAGACAATACACAACTTGGGCTATCAATGTCTGCCTCACCCACCCTATTTGCCAGACCTGGTCCCATCTATTTCCTTTCCCAAATTTAAAGAAACACTTGAAAGGAACAAAATTTACCATAGATGATGAGGTCTTATCTGCAGCTAAGGAATGGTTTATGCAACAAGGGAAAGCCTTTTTTCTCAGAGGATTGCAAACGATGCAACAGCATTGTAATAAGTGTATAACACTTTGTGGGGAATATGTAAGTTACATGTTTCTCCCTCAATTCCTTCATGTTGATTATCACAACTTTTCAGCACACTCTTGTCATCTACATAGCTCAGACAGACCACCTTTGGCTTTCCAATATGTCATTTACTACTCTTCTATGCAAAGAATCCAGTCGTCCTGTCCTTGCTAACCACACCTTTAACAAAACCTTCAGGGGATAATCCTTGCTTTCTTCTGTCAGTGATATACTGAAAATATCTTTAGCATCTACTCAGGACCGGTGCATGGTATTTTTCTTGTGTGTGCAATTAATGTTCGGCACCTTTCCAAAAAAGCTTTTTTTTGAATAAAGTGAATAAAACAGGAAATGAAAAACAAATGAAAACCACTTTGCAGTATAATGTTACCTATGTATTAGTCCTGCTCATACAATTTTTTTCAAGTTATATAAATTTTCAAAATAATACAAAATAATAATATAAAGTTAAGAGATTTATTCAAATATTCTTTACATTATTTTGCTAAAAGGGACTCATCTTGGCTTTCATTTTAGCGAAATCCTGTCGCAGTACATTAATGTTGATAGACTGAGCAATATTTTTCTACTGAAATTAGTGGCAAACCATTTAGTTTTTCTTGACTTATGCTTGATCGCAGGTAGTTCTTTATTAATTGTAATTTAGAAAATGTTCTCTCTCCCTTAGCAACTGAAAAGGGTATTCTCAATGCAATCAGTGAATTTGCAAAGGGATCTTCAAGGATGTTGTTATAAATCCACTTCAAAACTATTTCTGGTGTTCTATTTTCTTCAATTTTTCTAGATAATAATTTCAGCTCTATTTGCAATTCTTCTGCTTCAATGTCCTTGTTTTCTTTGTCACTTAATGCTTTTTCTAATGAACTACATACAGAAAATAACGAAGAACTATTTTAGGTATATTTTCGTAAATTTTAATCGAAAATTACAGTGATATAATCAAGTACAGGATACAATTTCAGAATTTATTTGTTCATTTCAGGGAAGATCTGAAGGGGCCCGAACGGAAGACGACATACATTCATAATTATATGTACCATTCGCTGTTTGTTTAAACTCTTATGTCATATTTTTTGACATCTTTTAGGGGGATTTTCTTCTGTGGCACCTGTGTATATTGCACACGCCACCAGCTGGGCCTGCATCTACTTCATAAAATCTTTTAAATAATATGTATTCTGAATCGTCTCCACTACTTCTACATCCCCAAGAAACCTAGTTTACACTTATCACAGTGTAAACTTCAACTTCCTGTCCAGTAGGCAGGGCAAAATTAATCAGTTCTGATAGCAGTTCCCTAACTATTGAATTTGATCAATTTGATCATATTCTCAACACTTTCTTAATCAATGGCTACAATGCCCCCCAAATATTAAAACCCTGCAACTGCAACCCCCCCCCCTCCTTCAGAGCAGAGATTACTCAACATCTATCACCATTCCATATATCTGGGACACATCTGAAAATTAACAAAAATCCTAAGGAAATAGGAAATACAACCATCTACAGACCACATAAAAAATTGGCATCCCTTATCCACTCCACCAAAGACCAGCCAATTCCCCAGACCTTGTAGGTCTGGGGAATGTAAACGGATCCACCAATACAGCCCCACATGGACTTGCTGACCTTTGGACACCCACCACAGAATACAATGGAAGAAGACCACTCTACTGCACTGCAGAAAATAAAAATGAAAAGCTATTCCTCAATTCTACCTCAGCCCTGAGATACTTTCCAAACATCAACAAATTTGGGTGTATGAGACTGCCCAAAAATTTGGGAAGCATTCATCCTCAGCCCAACCGCCCAATCTAGGGGGAACCAATCTAGGACCAACTTTGCCTTTCTTCAGCCTCATTTGCCCAATGTTAGTGCCTGCATGCATACATCATTGTTTTTGTGATCCCTGATGATAGCAATGTAACACTGCCAAAATATAGGAAAGTATTAATTAAAGTTAGTATAATTAATATTTTAATATACATTATTCCTGAAAAATAATAGTTATCAGCTGCTATATTATTTTGACATGGATAATACATAAAGTGATCACTCAACTATTTGTATTCATTAAGGTTATTCTTCCAAAATCATTCTTTCTTATACTTGCCATACAGCAAAAGTACTCAGTGGAATCGACTTTTGATCTGGTCAGCTAAATTCCTCTTAATCTAATTTTACCTTCTTCACTGCTGATCACCATTCCCCTTATATCATCCACAACTACTTCAACAGTCCTTTGAAGATCTACTCATCCATTTAGCTCCTGTCTGATTTCTACTCCTCACTCAAGAATGCAATTTGATAGCACATTTCTTAAATACACCTTGAACATTTTCTATGCACCACTAATATCATTCCTTTGCAGTTTCTTATGCCATGCAGCTGCTCCCTGAATTTTTCAAAATCATCAAGTTTGTGTTTCCATGTGTACCCATTCACAGGAAATTCCACATGCTTAGCAACCTCTCATATTCAGCCTGCAATATTACTATCTCCAATCAGAAGCATGTATTAACCATGGTTATGGAAATATTTCTGATACTATCACCAAACCTGACACTATGAAACCCTGGGTCAATTTAATCTATTTTGGGAAAATGTCTGTAGCTGAATGAATGAATTCTATTTCCTTCTTTCCACATATCCAATATATGTGGAAAGAAGGAAACATCCACATCTCCTTTTGCACCCCAACTTATTATTATGACAAGTTACACAGACTTTGTTGTGCTGACGCCTATCTCATAGAAGATAAGATGTGATGCACTGTTTCCCTAAATGTTACCTTCATGATTAACTTCTACTCTTGCTGGCTTCAGTTCTGATATTATTAGCAAATGGTTGTGGTTGTTTGGAATTACAGCTGAAGCATATAAAGTATGAGACCCAGTGTATTATGCCTCAAAACTGAGTGTTGTTTTGGCTGATTTTCCTGTTCAGCAGGATGAAAAAACTTCCTTATTAGATGAGATCTGAACTGAGGTCTTTCTAACCAAAGAGCATCACTGATACTGAGTAACTATGAGAATCATTAGTGATACCTCCCCAATCTTATTCTTCCTGAAAATATAGTATCCCATACATTCTATTGCTGTAACAATATCTTCCTCCATCACCCAAATTTCACAATGCCTATAATGTTTGTTCAAGTAAGAAAACAAAAAAACTACTTACAATCTCCATGCTTCTTGAATTGGTAAACATGCACTGCAATAATTTAAGAGTCCATATGTATCCCTGCATCTGTTAAACAACCTACACTGGCTTATCTGCTATTATGGTCCCGTTTCTCAATTTATTCCTATCATACCTTAGCAACAGATTTACAAGCTTTACTCTCACTCTTATTTTTCACTTCGTCCTGTAACTCCAGCATAACCTCAATAACATTCTATACTTTTTGCCTTTTACATAACTTGTTTTGGCCAAATCAGTGGCTTTTTTTTCATTTCTTTTTATTCTAACATCTTTGATTTTACACAATTTCATCATGCTCTCACTAAGAACACTCTAATCATGGAATCGGTATATAGTATTGTCTCCTTACTCCCTCTTTTAGCTGAGAAAATCATGATGAACTCCCTACTGCCACTCCATTCAAAGCTAATAAATCCCCCTAAAACCCAGCTGAAGTCAAGGTACCCATTTTGGGACATATTATTATTCGTGACACCTCCAATGATTTTATATCCACAGCCTTTTCTGGTCCAGCACATTCAACTTATGATATGTGGAACCAATAATAGGCTATGAACTTGTCAACAAATTGCTCTCTTGTAAAAGACCCCTGCAACCACCAGCCTAGCTTCATCCTTCCAAGAAGGCTATGGACAACTATCAACAGAATCAGGGTGAACCAGGGCAGATAGCCTCTACTGTGACTGCACCCATATTCTACAGACTATTAAACATATCATCAGTGACTGCCCCTTTGCTATTTCCCATGGCAACCTGCAGGAGATACAGGAAATGTGTCAAAGGAGGCTCTAGAGTGGCTTTCGACATCGGACATTAAACTACAGCTGAACTTTGCCATAAAAATACATACTCTCCCTTTTTTTTGCTCCTAAATACTTGCCTTACTTTTCCCTCTCATCTCTCCTTTCTTCTCTTCTGTGAAATAGAGTGAATGAAGAATGAAACCAAAAATCAATAAATGTTGGTAAAAACAAAAATAAATGGTGCTGGCACATTTTGCAAAATGCATGCAAACATGAGAGATTGTAAATTTCTCTTAATTTAATTATTCTATGTTTATTAGATTTGTCATACCTGTGCCTTGAATTGGAGGAAATGTTTGTAAGGCATTTTGTTCGGTTGTAAGCCCTGCTGCATCAGGCATCAACAGCAAACCAGGTACAAGCTGTCTTCCCAACTTGCCTTCATTATCCAATTTTTCACCTGTATAGATAAAAATATAAGAATTTCATGATAAAACATTTTCATAAAAGCACTTAACAATTAACTTGTCACATACAAAAATAAAAAGAACAGAAAATCAACACAAACTGATTTTTAAATTTATCTTAAAAATTCTGTCGGTGTATCTTCAAGGATCTCTGAACTATTACATCTTATTGATCATACCAGGTATGACATTGGGATGCCATACACGTGTTGCTCAAATAACTCGTTATTTTTTAGTAGATAACGATACTATTATATATTGATGGTGTTTTGTTTATTTTTGACTGTGTTGTTTTAGTCAACTATTATTATGCAATATACTTTCAGAAACGTTTTTGTTATGGCACCAATGCATACAAGAAAAATGGCAACCAAGACATCGATTTTGACTGATATCAATGTGCAGGATTTAGTGTGATGTAGCATGTGTTTAATGCATTCTTTGCCAAGAGTGAATGGTTTGCAGCATGAAAGTGACAATGGAGAAAATATTTGTTGGAAATGTTTTGTAAGCGAGTATAAGAAATGCGAGTCATGTCGGGTTGGTTGGTTGGTTTATAGTTTATTTGGTACAAAAGCTACAAAGGTCATACTGTACCATACTAAAGGTTATAACATTAGCATTTACAGAAAAATAGTTTCTCAAAGCAGCATCTCTAGGTAGACAGAACTGCTGCAGAGGGCACAGCAACACACAAGGTCATAGGTTATTACAGTAGTGCAAAAATAGTTAACAATATAAGTTAATACATAATATATGAAACACTAAGCCAAGGAATGCAGTATCTACATATATGTAAGATTATAATAAATGCCTTTATAGCAGTACAAAAATAGGCAAAAAGGGATTATTATACAATATGCATGGATTAAAATTAAATTTAGCAATGCAGTAGAAACAGAATTTAGAATACATATAAACAGAATTTCTAGAAAGTACACAAATAGGTAAGATGTCCTACAGCACTACATGATTATTCAAAAAATAAAGTAGTAAATAAGATGGATACACAAAATGCATGTTAAGTGAGGCAATATCTACATATAAGCAAAATTACTGCAGAGGTTTCAGCAGTACATAAATAGATGATTATAGGTTAACATATGTATATACAAAACAAGTCAAGGAAAGCAGTGTCTACATCTAGTAAGATTATAACAAACATTATTATACAGCATCGATGCATAAAATTTAAGTTTAGCATTATGGTATTTAGATATTAACAAAATTACAGCAGGGTGATACAAATATACAAAATCAAGGCCTATGGTAATACATAATTGGTCAGATTTAACCTAATGAATAATATGTATGTATAAAAGTTAAGTTAAGCAAAAAAGTATTTACATATAAACAAATTTATGGTTAAATGTGTTTGTACAAATTAATTCTTTCTAAAAAATTAAAAACATCATGCAATTTGCCTGAGTCTGCTAGCATTTCCCTGAGTGTATATGACTTGGTTAGATAGGTGAAAATTTCATTCCTCTCTCGTGTAAATTTTTGACAATCTACCAGAATATGATAAATAGTGAGATGTGTGTTGCATTTTTCACATATGGGAGGGTCATCAGCTCTCAGTAAATGAGAATGCGTAAGGTGACTGTGACCTATGCGGAGCCTAGCAAGGACAACCTCCTCCCTTCTCTTTGTATGTTGACTAGAATGCCAGTGTTTAATTTCAGGTTTAATGTTATATAATTTGTTTCTTGATGTTTCTTGCCATGTTAACTCCCACTGAGCAATTAGCTTAGGTCTTAATTAAGGATTTTCATTTTGTGAAGCAGGTGTAGCAGTTCATAAAGTACTGGATGAGGATTATACATAAGAGAAGAGATAACCTGTAAAGAGCTCAATGAGTCTGTATAAATTATACACTTTTGGTGGCAGTTTTCTTTTATACGCACAAGTGCAAGCTGAATGGCATGTAACTCTGCTGTATAATTACTGCAGTCAGGTGGGATCTGGTTTGAGATAACAATGTCAGGAAACACAGCAGCACAGCCAACAGAGGTGTTAGTTCTTGAACCATCAGTTTAGATGGGTAAGAAATCAGCGTGTGCTGCTCTGTGTGCATTAAACAATTGCAGGTAGAACGATGATGGGGTATAAGATTTCTGTAGCTGACAAAGTGAGAGGTTGCAGGATGGTGTGCAAACCTGCCATGGAGGAATGCTGTTATGTTTAGTGTAGCTAATGCTGTCATTACATCTTTATATAACAGCTTGCATAGTTTCTTTAATACACATACCAAAAGGATGCATAGCAATTTGATGTGTGTGATATTGAGCTTCCCAATGCAGAGAGGAGATACTATTCCATGTAGGTTGATCTGGGAGAGATTTTATTTTTAGGGCGTAATTAACAGACAACTGTTTCCGTCGAAGTGATAGAGCCAGTTCATTTGCTTCTACATAGAGGCTTGGAGTGGGTGAGTTGCGAAAGGCACCAGTAGCTATCCGTATACCCTGATGATGGATGGAATCCAACCATCGTAGGTTACTCTGTCTTGCCAAACCATAGACTTGGGACCCATAATCCAGCTTTGAATGTATAAGTGCATGATAAAGATGGAGCAATGAAGCTCGATCAGCACCCCACTCAGTAGAGGATAGAGAGCGATGGAGGTTCAAAGTTCTTTTGCACTTTTCTCTTAGTTGACGAATGTGTGCTAGAAATGTGAGTTTTCTGTCAAAAATGAGTCCCAAGAACTTGGTTTCTGTAGTTACTGGAATAACAGTAAGTCCCATTCTTAGTTCAGGATCTGGGTGATGAGTGCGTTTTCGACAGTAGTGTACACAGATACTTTTTTTCTGTTGAAAACCTAAACCCATTATTAAGAGCCCACAGAGAGACATGATCAATTGCTTGCTGAAGTTGTCTTTCAATTATCCTCATGTTACGTGAGTGACAGTAAATTGTGAAGTCATCAACATACAGAGCATTGTCTACAGTGGGAGTAAGCTATTCAATGATTGAGTTGATTTTAATAGCAAAAAGGGTTACACTTAAGACAGAGCCTTGGGGAACACCTTGTTCTTGAAGATATGGTTGAGATAGCGTACTTCCCACTCTGACATGGAAAGTTGGCTTGGACAGAAAGTTTTTAATAAATATAGGGAGGTGTCCTTTGAGACCTAGGTTATAAAGGTCTTTTAATATGCCATATCTCCAGGTTGTGTCACAAGCCTTTTCCATGTAAAAAAAAAACCGAGACAAGATGTTCTCGCTTCAGAAATGCATCTCTTATACATGTTTCTAACCGAACTAAATAGTCTAAAGTTGATTGATGTCTACGGAAACCACATTGTGTATTGGAAAGAAGACTGTTGCTTTCTAAGTAGCAGAGAAGTCTGGCATTAACAATTTTCTCTAGTATCTTACAAAGACAGCTGGTCAGAGCAATGGGTCGATAATTATTAGCTTGTGTTGGATCTTTTCCTGGTTTTGGGATAGCAACGACAATTGACTTATGCCAAGAATTTCAAAACTCTTCCTCTGCAAGTATTCTATTGTATAATAAGAGAAGACGATCCATAGAAGATGATGGTAGATGTTTTATCATTTCATAATGGATGTCATCAGGTCCTACTGCACTAGGGTGAGATTGTAGGAGAGCTCTTTTCAGTTCCTCCTTGACAAATGGCTGAAGAATGTTAGTAGAAAAATTAATCCTTTGTTTCTCTTGCTGCTCTTTCAGCATTAAAAATTCTGGAGAATATGAAGCTGTTGCTGAGATTTTAGCAAACGTTTCTCTCCTAAAGTATCTGAAATAGTTTTGGGATCAGCAAGAACACTTCCATTATAGTCTAAGGTGGACAAACAATGTGTACTATATCTGCCTTTCATTTTCCGGATTTTATCCCATACAATTTTTGGGCTGGTCATTTGATTAATTGATGTAGTAAATTGGATCCATGATTGTTTTTGACTCTGACGTCTTACAAAACCTGGGTTCCACCAAGGCTTTAGATAGAGTGGAAATCGAAATGATGTTTTTGGGATGGAGGTTGTTGCTTCCTGGACAATGCATTCTGTTATATATTTTACAGCTTCATTGATAGGTGTTCGACTGATGGCATCAGCATTAAATTTTGCAAGATCAGAGAAAGTGTTCTAGTCAGCTTGGTTCATTTTCCATGTAGGTATCCGTGGGTGAACATGGTTCCCCTAACACGGATACCTATATTCTGCAATTGATCTTACAATATGAGAAGGTAGGCATATGGAAGAAAGTATCGAGTTTATTATTTAGAAGGGAAAGGTTGTTATTATCAAGAATTTTTTTCAATGCTTCGTCCTAGTCAATTAGTGTTGGCACTACCCCATAGAGTATTGTGACCGTTAAAGTCACCCATCAAATGGGTTCAGGCAATTGCGAAATAAGGTTATCAAGATCAATTTCATTTAACTCAGCATTCGGTGGTAAATAAATTGAACATACTGTAATAAGGAATCCCACAGAGAAGCAAATCGCTACCGCTTCCAGAGAAGTATTAAGTTGGACCTGATGGAAAGGAGTATGACTGCCCACTAAGATAGCTACTCCTCCATGAGCAGGACCATCTCCAGTTCTATCCTTACGTACAACAGTGAAATACCTAAAGGTATGGTCCTCATTGGGTTTTAAGTAAGTTTCCTGTAGACAGAAACAGAAAGGTGTGTTTCTGCAACATCTTGATATTGTCAATATTCTGGAGGATCCCACGACAGTTCCATTGTAAAAATTTTCCTATTGTTTTGATTTTATTGACTTGTCTGGTTTTCGAGAGGTTGAGGGCTTACCTTTATCAGATTTATATTTATTCACTGTTTTAGGAAAGTATGGACGGCCAGTGTCCATCACTTACTCTGGTAGAGTGTTCAAAACATCAAATGTATTAGGGTCAGTTGGTATGCTTAGTTTGCTTTCAGTGGGTATCAAGGTATCCATTTTTTTTTCTGTGCGAGTGTCTGGTGGTTTATCTTTGAGTGAAGTCTCCACCATAAATTTTTTGACAGATGAGTTTTCATTGAATGGGACCATTTTTGAAGTTGTCTCTGGAGTAAGTGATTAATGCGCTCAACAGAGAAGTACTTATGATCGTAAAGTTCAGATATGGTGAAATTATCAAATGGTGGAATAGACATACATGTTTGAGTTGCTGTTGGCACTTTTTTAATTGTTACTTTTTCAGCATAAGAGGATCGTAGAAGGCGTAATGGTGGCTAGCTTTCTTTTTGCATCCTGATATGTAATGTTTTGTTCTGTTTTTATTTTTTGTATCTCTTTTTCATCTTTCCATTTCTGACATGCATGAGAGTATGCTGGATGATCTCCCTGACAGTTGACACATTTAGCTTTTTTTTCGCAGCAAGATTTATTTTCATGTTCTTTACTACCACATCGAGCACAGGTAGTAGAACCAAGACAGGCAGTTTGGACATGTCCATACTTCTGACATTTAAAACATCTCAGCGGGTTAGGGATATATATTCTAACAGGACAGCTGAGATACTCTGCTTTTACAGATGTCGGAGGCCTAGGTGTATCAAAAGTAAGGATGATGTTCGTGGTTGAGACCAGGCAACCATCCTTGCGTATCAGGATGCGCCTCACACCCGTCACTCCTTGATCTTTAAGCTCTGAACATATCTCCTCATCAGGAACCTCAAGGAGATCCCATTCTGATATCACTCCTCTACTGGAATTGAGTGTTCTGTGAGGTGTTACTGCAATTTGTATTCCACTCATGTCGTTGCTCTCAGTAGTTTCTCGGAATGTTGTTTGCACATTGTTTCCACGAGGATATCACCAGAACGCAATTTCTTAACGGTTTTGGGAGATCCTGCCAGTCCTTCTAAACCTTTTTGGATAAAGAAGGGTGACATTTTCCCAATTGGTTGTTCACCTGTTGCATGAATGATTAAAAAGGTTGGTAAATTTTTTTAGTATCCGATATCTTTTGTTTCTTACTTCTGTGTCTATATTATCAATACTTGGTTGGGACTTTGTTAGGGTCCCTGAAACATTTGAGGATGAAGAATTCATATTTTAAGGAATTTTTAATTAGGCGCCAAAGCTCCCCACCCACCACGGAGCCACACATGGATGCCCACTACCCGGCAAGCAATAAATGCACTCAGGAGTGGAACACCAGGGCTACCCTGGACGCTATACCAACACTGCAGCAGGTCTAGGATCCCGACCCCGGACCATGGGGTGAGAGACTTACTGCAACACCGTTGACCCTTTCAGGCAGGCCCACCCGTCTTGCCAATGGGAAAACATGGGAAACATGGCGGCAGGGCATTGGATCCCAGTGATGGTGGTCTTCTGGAAAAAGGATAGTGAAAAAGACTCAGGAGAAGTAGAGCAAAGAATACGGGAAGAAAAGCAAAGAAAAAGAGGAAGAATGAAAAGGGCCAGTACCATCACTGGGAGGTCCCCTCCACCATGAACAGGTGCCCCACATGGAGGTGTCAATGTCGCGAGAGAAAGAATGAAGTAACTGATATTATGGATATAAAGCAGGCTTGTCAGTACTGTGGAGAATGTAGCAGAAGCAGTGAATGATAGCACACAAAATATGAATGAGAGTTTGAAGGAAGTGGTTGAAAGTAATAATGTGGATGATGAGACACTAGAGCAGAAAGAAACTGCATGCTTATGCAGATTCCTTCACAGGACAAAATGTGAGATCGAGCGACTAGAGAATGAAAGAAAGAGTGAATGGGAAAAGCATAAAAGTATGAGAAACAGAGAAAAGAGATAATATTGCAAGTGAATTTGATGACAAAAGGTATACTCGATGAGAAAGTGATGAATGCATGTGCGAAGATAAAGGATGTTAGTGAAGCTGTAAGTATGCAAATGAAAGAAGTGAACAAATTAACAAATCAATGACTGCATGAAAAACACCCCCCCCCCCCCCACAAGCATGGTACCATCTTCCAGCCCCTTGTTGTACATGGCACTTCAAAGAAAAAGGGACCCACAATGATGGATGCAATGGCTCCTGTGTATAGGCATGTGGATTGTCTTGCACCCAAATTCGATAGCTATGCATATTAACTGTCCCATACAATGAAAAATGCTTCATCTGTCCAAAAGATGTCCAGCCATTGTGGATCTTCTGCGACTTTTGCTAAAGCCAACATTGTGAATTCCTCCCACTTAGTGGTATCACTTAGTAACAGCTGGTGAAGAGACTCCAGCTTGTATGTATACAAGGTTAACACACCATGAATGATGCGGAATACGGATGTTTTTCACTATGCCCATTATTCTTGCAGCTTCCCATGCATTGCTTGTTGATTCTGCTGCTCAGGATAGGGTGCTCATTTGCAATACCACAGCTCTGGTATAGGGGCATTGGATAACACTAGTCTGCCAGTGTGATGGCGATCTGCCAAACTTCCAGTTTCCTCAAAACATCATATTAGAGAGTAGTGTCTGGCAGGACTGATCTGACCTTTACCTTTCTTCGTTCTTTTCTGCATTCGAAAGATTCGCAAAGTTTCCACTGCTGATTCTCTGTATACATAAAACAACTTCACTAACAATGCATTATCCACCAAAGTTAGAATCACAGCAACAAACCTTTCTTTTAACAAAAAAAGTTTCTGTTTGCACCAACTACTGGGAATTCCCATGCATTCATTACGAGCCGCCAGCAGTACACCCTGCATTTTATAGGACTCTCATTTGCACATATCTCACAAATTAGGTGTGTTTCACGATTTACTTTTGTGCAAACTGCACTCTAACATATCAATTTTATATTCACTGGCATCGAGGACATAATAAACTACGTAAAGATAACAGCACAGTTATTACTACATCTGACAAGGGGAGCAGTATTGTTACCCTCAATGGCAGTGATTACAATAAGAAAATGGATATCATTCTTAGAGACCACTCTACCTACAGACCTTTAGATTATGATCTCACAAAATTGCAAATCAAGAAATTAAGAAGTCTACTAGTCTACTCAGTTTCTTCTTGGCCTCCTGATATCACAAAAAAAACTTCAGTTGTATACATGGCCATATGGCTAATCTAAGATTCATAAACCTAATTCCCTCTATGACCTCTAGTAGATATACCAATTCTCCATTCTATAAAGTAACCAAACAGCAAAATCTCTTGCCCACCTTACTGGTCATACCACATCATTCATAAAAATTTTTTCCCATTTTAAAAGCTCCATTGAAAATATATATAATTGTGAATGATACAGATATCTTAGTGAGTTTTGACATCACCTCATTGTATACTAACATTCACTTAAATTACACCTCATTGTGCTTTTAAAATATCACTGACCACTTTTCCTTTGCTATCCATTCTGGTTCACCCCCTCTCCCCCTGCGTTTTATGGAAGATTTTGAAAAACAAGCTCTTGACCCAGTCTCTCTCAAACCTTCTGTCTGGTTGAAATATGTAGATGATGTCTTTTCTATTTGGCCTCATGCCCCAGACACATTAGTCTCCTTCCTCAGTCACCTCAACAGCCTACATGCAAGAATCCAATTTAAGAAGAACAATAGCTCACCCTTCCTAGACAGCTTAGTTGCATGCCTTCATAATGGTAAACTTTCCTTCACTGTATACAGAAAACCTAGTCTTTTGTAGACGTGTTTTAGTTTTATGCTGATTTTGTGTGTGTGTGTGTGTGTGTGTGTGTGTGTGTTACGAGTCTCATTTTGTACTCCATGATGATGTCTCTCTGAGATAAAGTATTGGAAGCATTAAATACTACTTTTAATCGTTTCCTAGTGCTGTTTCATTCCATTAAACTTTTATAATGAACCATTCCAACTTAAACCCATTACTAAACGATTTTTTTTTTTGACCACACAAGCTATGTGAATTGACTATTTGGGAAATGTTGATCAAGTATCTGAGAAAAAACTATTTTAATACCAACTAAAGTTGTTGGCATCTTCAGGGTACAGGACTGATGATAGGAACAAAAGCTAACAAAACATGTTACAGACTAGACATTAACAGAATTCTAATTATAAATTACAAAACAACACTGAACGTGTGCAATACACATGTGGCACATACATGATTTCACTTGTTGTTGTTTAGGAACGTTTTATAGTTGGTACTAAAGTTCATTTCTTGTGTGTTTAGAGATCTAATTAGGGTCTTCCAGATCTCGGATAAAATTAAACCTTTGTTCCTATTAAGATTTTCTATAGAACGGGCGACTGTTGTGGCTTCTTTAAAAATACGAGCGCGGTAATCCTCTTCTATGTAAGGAGTACAGCTTTTATCCAACTCAATGATATGGTTGGTTGTGGAGAAATGGGAAGATAAGCCTGATATATCTTGTCTGTTGTTTTTGACATATCCGATGTGTTCTCTGTGTCTTATCTCAGGGCTTCTTGAAGTTTGGCCGATGTAACTTAAACCGCACGAGCATGGGATATTGTAAACTCCAGCATATTTACAGAAAGGACGGAAGTCTTTTGGAGATCTTAAGAGTTGTCGTATTGTATCTTTAGGTTTAAAGGTCACTCTTATTCTATGTGGTTTGAGGAGTTTAGTAACATTGTTAGAGGCTGTCCCCACGTATGGAATGACGATTGTGGTAATATATTGAGTGTCTTCTTGTTGTCTTTGTGGTGGATCAGAGAACAGAATCTTGTTAACAAGTCTCCGGGGGTAGCCATTCAAAATGAGGTTGTTGGATATGAATAGAAAAAAATATCGTTTAATATGAATAGAATCCATGGGGATACTAAACGAAAGGTATGCAGTTTTGAACTCCTAAAGTGCAAAAAAGCTACATTGTTAAATCACCTCACCTTTTTAAAAAGATGCCGGGACGACAACAACATTATTCCAAAGTTCTTATCTTTAAAGCAACAATTCCATTCCAGACATCGCTGGCACTTCTACGTGAAAGGATACAACACATGAGATTTGTATTAAGCAAAATAGACTCACAATGTTACAATTTCTTTGAGGATATCTCTAGTACTTTAGACCAAGATGTTTGGCAACTTTTAGACAGAATGATCAATATTAGCTATGAGAAAGCCTTTTCAAAAAGCAAACGGAACCAAATTAAAAAATGTAGCTACCTTTATGCAAATCACATTAAATCAAAACCTTCTCTGCCAGACAACAAAGTTATTTTTAATTTATCAGATCACGTATTAACTAAACCAGAGATCGCTATTCTCAAAAAAGGTTTCAACTTTGCGATAACACACCTGATCACATACCTAAAGTGGATATCATTTGTAATATAGGTAAGGCAATCTCGTTGTTACCTCAACACACAGCCAATGACCTTAGATTAAAAAATAGTACCATCCTCTTTTCTTCAAGAACTCCCAACACAAACTTCACCCCTCTTGAAAAAAGAACTATGCTTAATTTAAAGAAAAAGAAAGATATCATTATACTCAAAGCGGATAAAGGAAACAGCACAGTTATCTTAAACACCAAAGACTACAAAGATAAACTTAGCTATTTACTATCAGACATGACTGTTTACCATGTCCTAGTAACAGATCCAACGTTAAAAAATCACAATGATACCAACAACTTATTACGCCATATGGTTAACTGGCCAAGATAATTAATTAAAAAATTGAAGTCGATGGATCCTCTAACTCCTAGACTATATGGTGTTCCTAAAGTTCACAAAGATGGAGTTCCATTATGCCCTACTGTGGACGGTATCAACTCTCCTACCTATCTGTTGTCTAAGCACCTCGCAAAACTCCTACAACAACATATCCATAATTAGGATACTTATATTAGAAACTCAAACATTTTGCAGAGAAATTAGAAAACATCTCCATCTCCGAAAATGATCTACTGGCCAGCTTAGATGTCCAATCTTTATTTACAAACATCCCTGTGGTAGAAGTCATCAACATTTTAGGTACTTTGTTCCCAGAAGATATCGCTTCGCTGTTTAGTCATTGCCTAACATCAAACTATTTTTTATGGAAGACAACTATTTACCAGCAATTGACTAGCTTGGCAATAGACAGCCCCCTCTCACCTTCTTGTGCCGATCTTTTCATGGAAGATCTTGAAAGTAGAATTATATCTCAAGTAGACCCCAAACCCACAATATGGTGGAGATACGTGGATGATATCTTCGTTGCGTGGAACCACAAAAAAGATGACTTATTTGAATTCCTAAATAAGATCAACTCCTTTCACCATTCAATCAAATTCACTCAGGACCTTGAAAAAGAAAAACAACTACCATTTCTGGATATCCTAATTAAGAAGCAAGCTAATGGTCGTTTCAACCTCTTAGTTCATAGAAAACCCATGAATACAGGAAGTTATTTAACTTCAGCTCCTCCCACCACATTTCTCAAAAACTCAGCATTGTACATATGGTAAAGAAGAGAGCTGTCTAGATTACAACAGACCAAAAAGATCTCCAAGACGAATTGACACTGATATTGAACAACCTCATCTTGAATGGCTACCCCCGGAGACTCGTTAAAAAGATTCTGTTCTCTGATCCACCACAAAGACAACAAGAAGACACTCAATATATTACCACAATCATCATTCCATATGCAGGGACAGCCTCTAACAAGGTTGCTAAACTCCTCAAACCACATAAAATAAGAGTGACCTATAAACCTAAAGATACAAATCGACAACTCTTAAGATCTCCAAAAGACTTCCATCCTTTCTTTAAATATGCTAGAGTTTACAATATCCCATGCTCGTGCGGTTTAAGTTACATCGGCCAAACTTCAAGAAGCCCTGAGATAAGATAGCGAGAACACATCGGATATGTCAAAAACAACAGACAAGATATATCGGGCTTATCTTCCCATTTCTCCACAACCAACCATGTCATTGAGTTGGATAAAAGCTGTACTCCTTACATAGAAGAGGATTACCGCGCTCGTATTTTTAAAGAAGCCACAACAGTCGCCCGTTCTGTAGAAAATCTTAATAGGAACAAAGGTTGAATTTTATCCGAGATCTGGAAGACCCTAATTAGATCTCTAAACACACAAGAAATGAACTTTAGTACCAACTATAAAACGTTCCTAAACAACAACAAGTGAAATCATGTATGTGCCACATGTGTATTGCACACGTTCAGTGTTGTTTTGTAATTTATAATTAGAATTCTGTTAATGTCTAGTCTGTAACATGTTTTGTTAGCTTTAGTTCCTATCATCAGTCCTGTACCCTGAAGATGCCAACAGCTTTAGTTGGTGAAACTAGCTGGTATTAAAATAGTTTTTTTCTCAGATATTTGATCAACATTTCCCAAATAGTCAATTCACATTAAACTCATTACTTTTAGCCTGCACCATGTGGGCAAACTGATACTGACATCAGTAGTTGCAGAGGCATATTTTTTTAGAGCAGTGTTTCCCAAACTTTCAGTACCTGCATACCTCTAATAAAATTTAGTAATATTCTTTCCCCCATCTGCCACAGGCAAAAGCAATTTGGGAAAAGTTATATTTCATTCAAACCTAAATAATTATAAAGGTGTTTGCTTTTTAACATTTGCATTATAATAAATTACAAACACACGAAGCACTCACTTTTTTAATTATCAAATACATTTTAGTTATATGAATCCAATATAACACAGAGCAGAAACAAAAATTATGAAATTGAAATTCTCAACAATAAAAAAAGTTTAATAAGACAAATGAAATTTAGCGAAGTGTTCTGACCTTGGGGTGTGAACTATTTGAATTTAAACTTTTAATACAAATACTACAAAAACCATGCAGTTGGAATGTGATCATGTAAACTAGATGCAGCCTTAAAGGAAATCAGTCCACACATGCCAAGAGACATTTTGCCTAAAACACCCTTGAGATTTTTTAAGTTATTGAAAAATTAATTATACAACAGACCTGCACTTATCTGTGACAAAAAGTTAAACAAGAGATAATCTAAATTTAAAAACAAGTGCCTTGTCATAACCAATAAGACCTTTCACGTATCCATGGAGGTACAGTTACCACACTTTGGGAAAGTGTAGTAACTGTAATCACTTGAACTTGTGCAAACACTGATAGATTTTTGTATCTATGAACATTTAAGTGAATTAATTTAGGGCTTGCAGTTTTAAAAGTTATAGCTAGACAAAGAAAAAAAAAGGGAGGCAACTGAGAAATATTACATTAGCAGTTCTAGATTCTGCATTAAACTCCCAAAATGATTTAAATTTAAGTGGCTGGACAAATGTGTTGAAACAGCAACACTAAAGAACAACATGCACACATGGGTGGGCAAAAATTAGAGGGATTATTGCTGTGCATGGATGGATCACTTCACAATAGTGTAGAGGGAATTAGTCAACAGCTGGAGTGAACTGCTGCATCTGCCCAACTCTTCATTTATTGCAAGTTTAACTTAAAATTATTTACAGCATACAGGGTGGTTCAAATTCCACGTACAAACTTTGAGAGTAGGTAGAGAACATCAAAATCAACCATATTCACATAAGAAAGCATGACCGGAAACGCCACTGGAAGGTACTAACAGGCACTAGTGAGCTATGGAAATTTTAACAAAGGGGTTACATCGTTGAGGGAAAAAAAAAAAAAACGGCCTAACAGCTCTTATAATACTTATATTACGACTTTGTACAGCTACTGATATGATAATTCCTGTAGGATATCAATCATTAATGCTAGATCTTTCAAAAATTCCAAATTAAGAAGTCAGTTTAAAAAGCCCTTATATTCATTGTTCGATGCAAAATGCTTGCATAAAGCTGGGTAATTTCTCCACAAAGCAAGAGTCATTCGTAAAATGCAAGCTGCCCATCGTGGTCCAAACACACGGCCGATCTTTAAAATTTCGATACCAAGGTCTTTTGCAATCTTATTTAATTCTCGTTGCATTTTTGGTGATTGATGATAAAAGCATATAATTTATCCATAAATATTTCAAAATGATTTATTTCTTTAATGTTTTTTATCGATTCGTCTAATGCTAAGTGTGAACGATGAGCACAATGACAAATCACAACGTTGGGAAATGTTTACAGAAGTTTAATTGCAACACCTGACTTGTTTCCTAACATTAAACTAGTTCCATCAGAACAAAATGCAATGAAATAATTTTTTATACAGTTATCAGAAAATCCACATGAATTTAAAGTAGCAATTATAGTAGAATGTATACATTCCACGGTGGTATTTTCTAGTTCTACAAGATTATTAAACAAGAAGAACAAGGGGCTCGCAAATTTGAGAAATATTTAACAAAGGGCCCTGCAAGGCCCTTATAGCTCACCACTGCTAACAGGGACACAAAGATACAGAAATAACACAAGGCTGTAAGTAGTGTAAAAAACTTCATTAGACGTAACAGTTCAATAGTAGTTGGATACATAATATAGTTTCACATCAGGTGCTCAAAGTTACGACCATTAGGAGTGATGCATGCCTGACACCAACGACTTATTGATTGCCGTACATTTTCAAAACTACCTGGAGTTTGCTGGATATTAGCAGCGGCGATGCTGATTCTTGCCAAGAGGTCCATGCGATAAATCAGGTGAGCGTGGGGACAATGCGATGGGTCCACCATGCCCAATCCATCGAGCCCCAAAGGACCTGTCCAAATACTGATGCATAGAAATGCCAAAATGGGCTGGAGCCCCATCGTGTTGGAACCACATCTGCCGATGCACAGTCATTGGAATATTGTTCAGTAAATCCGGCAGAACTTCTTCCAGAAAGGTCCGATACTTCTGGGAGTCCAGTCGGGGTGGTAACAGGTATGGGCCGACTAAACAGTCAGCGACGATACCTGCCCATACATTAATGGCAAAGCATTGTTGTGCAGCATGTGGGTTCTCATGGGCCCCCCCCCCACACACATGAGCGCTGTGGTGATTGAAGACTCCTTTGCGGATAAATGAAGCTCCATCCGTGAACAAAACACAAGTTGGAAAATCCGGGTCTATGGCACTTTTCTGCAGAAACCACTGCGTGAATTCCACATGTCGAGGATAATCTTCGGCAATCAGTAACTAGACCTGTTGCAGATGAAATGGATGTTAAGGACTCAGAGTGCAAAACGTGCAATACACTGTATCGAGACACTCCTACTATAGCAGAGGCAACGACACGTGTGCTTGTCTCCAGATTATTGTCCATCGCATGCAACACCTCATCTTCCATGGCGGATTTCGTGTCAATCGTGGCCACCCACTATCATGCCTGTGATTCCTGAATGATCCATAGTCACACAAATTCTGATGCACATCAAACATTTGGTGATGCGGTACATGCCTGTTTGGGTACCTTTCGCGATACATTTGTACAGTGGCTCATCCATTATCAGCTAACCCGTAAATGAGGTGCATGTCTGCCATCTCGGCATTCGGAAAATGACGCATGTTCTTCATACAATGTCGAAAGCTTGAATGAGGAAGCCCCAATCATTCACCTGGAGCACTGGCGAACAGCGCCACCTATCATTTTCAGGTGGCATCTCCAGTCATGCTTTCCTATGTGAATATGGTTGATTTTGATGTTCTCTACCTCCCCTCAAAGTTTGTACATGGAATTTTGAACCACCCTGTATATCTGTGCCTCAAAAATGTTTGGAAAGAGGAAAGAAAGTAAAAAGTAATACTATTAAAAGAGAAACATGAAATTTGAAGCTTTCATGAATCTGGAATTAAAGTTATGGAACTAACTTGCCAAGTTTCTGCTGCTGAATTTTATGATCAGCACCATTGTAAAGAATAAGCAATAAGTTTATGTTATTAAAATGGAGGATATTATTATTACTGCATGTACCTCCATGGAGTACAAAGACTCATTGTGGAGGAGACAAACTATGACCAAAATATCTATAGTACTTCCTTTTTGAATTTGCTAATAGACAAAGCTCACACACCTGACTTGACTCATTCCACCACCAATATCCTACTCAATTTGCATCATCAGCAAACAAGTGAATATTTGTCTTCCAATTATTTCCTACATCATTTATGTACAAATTAAATAGTAGTGGTTCAAGCATAAGGCCTTATGACATCAGCTTTCAACTGGATTTCTTCTCCATATAACCGATGTCTGTTTATCCCTCAGCTATCCTCATATCACTACTTTCATACCCATGCTCATTTGTCCCAATTTGCATAAAAGAATTCCATGTGGTATCCTATCAGATGCCTTTGCAAAATCCAGCAGTAATGTGTATCTATTCTCTCCATCCAATTCAGCTATAACTCTACTGTATTATAAAAATATTTAGTTCATTTAAGTTTTAATTCACAACAGAAGAATAATAAGAAAATAATTAATATTTATTTACTTATTATTTTTTTATGTTGGGTCCATATACAGGAGGTTGACCAGCCAACCTCCTGTTATAGAATTTATAGAATATACAAATTGTTATAGAATTATAGAATAACCTCCTCCAAGAACCAACCTCCTGTTATAGAATTTATAGAATATACAGATTGCAGAGACCAATCGTCAATGTGAAAGTGGAGGGAGCGAGTTGGTGAGGGATGGGTCATTTATTAGTCTAATTGCACTCCTCTGTATTGAGACAAGCATTTTGAGGGAGCTTTTTGGAGTCCCACTCCAGATGCGAGAGCAGTACTCGAGAGCTGGGCAGATTTGTGACTTGTATAGTGTTAACAGCTGTTTAGAGGTGAAGTAGCGTCTTGAGCAAAAGAGAAAACCTAGTTTTTTGGAAGCTGAGGATGCAATGGTTGTGATGTGTTTATGCCAGGAGAGGCTTGATGTCAAGGTAATTCCGAGAAGAGAAATTTCGTCTTGTCTGTGAATTTGAGTGTCATCGAAAAAAAATACTGGGGGAAAATGGTTCTTTTTTGTGAGAAATAAGACAGAATTGGGTTTTACTAGCGTTGAAGTTGACAAGGTTGTCTGAGCCCCCCTCATCGGAGGATGGCTTGGAGGTTGGAATTAAGGGCAGTGGTGGTTGATGTTCTGTGGGTTGAAGTGAGTTGTGTAGGGTAGGGTTTGTCAAATGAAAGAGAGGAATGTAGTGTGCTGTCATCTGAAAAACTGTGTATTGGGTCAGAGGTCAACTGAAGTAGGTCATTGATATATATAGAAGGAAGAGTCAGTGAGAGAACTGAGCCTTGAGGGACCCCAGCATTAGTTGGATGGTGAGAGGATAGGGAGCCGTATTAAAGCAAAATATAGAATTCGTTGCATTCCTCTCCAATACAATGAATTCTATATTTTGTTTTATTTGCTTTAATCTTACACAAATTACCTGAAATGAACAGCTATCTGCTTGCATGTCTCCTACTTTTTTTTTTAGCTGCAATTCATCTGCAGTACCCTTCTCCCACTCCATCCTCCCTGAAATTAAACAACTTACATTCTATCCCTGTAACTATATCATCTGCTGTCAGCAAAATCTCACTAATGCCTGTACCTTCTAGTGAGGTTGCACTAACCCATGTCCAAAACCAACCACCTTTATATCCTGTACTGGCTAACACATTCAATACTGCTACTTGGGAGACAGATTCCACATATTTTGGTCATTATCACACTCACTTGGCTCATGAATGACCACCCCCACACCTGAATCCAGCCCAAGAGCTTTTTTCTGACTTAGTGTTTCCCTACTCTCAGTGAACAAAGATCTTTCTAGACACCTAACTCTGAATCCATTTAAGTGCAGTCCACCAGCATTATGTAAGTTCTCCCATCAAATCTGCAAGTCTACAAACTCTAAACACTGCTTCTGCAAGCCTGCATACTGGGAATTTAATTCATTTTGTGTATGATCACTGCCCGCCTCCTCAATTTCTCCCTGTCATAGAATAGCGGAAAACTTATGATCTTCTTTTATTCTTTTTCCAGTAACTCTTTCATATCTTCTCTCTCTCTCACACAATGTTTTTCATCTTTCATATCATTAGTGCCAGCCAAAACAATCAATTCTTTCAGCTTACTTTTTTTTTTCATCATCACAGCTTCACTAATTATTAATTTTACACCAGGCAAACAAAATTTAGTCTCCTTCGAGTACTTTTCTTATCACAGAATCACTGTAAAAAAATTTTTTGCCTTGTCCTCTTTTTATTGCTATCCATATGATCTGTTTTCTTATCTTACCTTTCACATCTTGCATTTTTCTGTTCTCAGCTCTACTAATCTCTTGACTTTCCTGCAATTGTTCAAGTTTGCATTTTGTCCAGTGGAGGACTGTACTTAAGCACGCTGCTTCCCTCTTTGCTCTTCTGACCTTTCACCACCTCACTTTCAACATTATTGCCAACATTAACATTTTCTGGACCTTCGCCAATAAAATGTCTACACCATTATCATGTTTTGCATCTCCACCAAACTAAAATTTGCTTTCAAAACACTTATTACCCTGTCATCAGTCATGCTTTTCTATAAATCTTTCAACTTTTGTAATGAATATATCTCACACATACTGAACTAAAAAAATCTCACATATTAAACTCACCAAATTTAAAGAATCTTGGCTGCTACTGTTCTACTATACATTAGTGCCAAGAAAATTGAATCTAAACTCAATTTATCACACGCACATTAAAAAAAAAAAACCTACAATAAATTAACTGAATACTAATAACTAAAACTGTTAATTAAAAAACTAACTATTAAGAAGCATTCTGCACACATTTGAAAAAGCTCTTGAATAAAAATCAAGAGTTTGAAACAGGTGTCAGGCCAGTAAAACCTAATTTAAGAACTAATAAAAGGCAAATATATGGGATTCCTACACAGAGCTTGTCTTAAGTAGTACAAACCAAGGCAACTCTGATGCCAAAGGTTATTTTCTCATAAGCTCTCTGATAAATTTTGAAACTTTTTTTTTTTTTATAAGTTTCTTTCTATATATAATATAGCCATATAAAATATGACTGGATCCATAATATCCACTATTTTAATATCTTACTTACTGTTCAAATTTAATATCTTTCTTACTGCCAAATTAAAGCCTTTTGGTTGTAAACTTTAGTAATTATTATAGTTCAAACTGTATTTCCAGGAATCAATGAAAAATTAAGTTTCATGATACTTGCCTCACTATAGTGTAAAATTTATAGGTCATCTGTTGCTGTTGCGCCTTGTAAAATTTAATGTCATATGTGCCTTGAATAATATTCATCATCATCATCATCATATTCCTGCCATGTACCCTCAAGGGGTGTACAGGATATGACAGTACTACATGAAAAAAATGACATCATTACTAACTTCCTGTCTACAATTTTCCTCCAAATCAGTCTGTTACTTGTCAAGACTCCAACATTATCAGATCTTATATTTCTATTGTCTAAGGCACTTTGTACCACATCAATCCACCTATATCTTGGTCTTCCTCTGGGTCATTTTGCTGCCAACCTGGCAGAGAACACTTGTTTTGCTAATCTTTCCTCGCCCATTCTGTTTAAGTGACCATACCACCTGAGATTAGCTCTGCTAACGCATTCCTGGATGCTGACAAAGTCAAGTTCTTTCCTAATATCCTCGTTTTTAATATAATATTGCCATTGATGCCATCTGTTCATGCTAATAATCTGTCTCAGGACTCTCATATCTGCCATCTCTAGTCTTTGGTCAAGTGTTTTACTTCTGATCCAGCTCTCAGATCAATAAATTAAAACTGGTTTGAACACTGTCATGTATACAGCTAATTTAGTGTTCCGCCTAATTTCTCTCTTATTCCTTATGAATTTATTCAATTGACTTCCCACCATACCAGCTTTGCTAATTCAGTTGTCTATTTCTATATTGAATTTACCATCTTCACTAAAAATCGTGCCTAAGTAGCTGAAATGTTTTACTTGTTCCACAGGTTCTCCATTCACAACATAGTTGACATTTTCAATGATTCTGCCTATTTTCATTGTCTTTGTCTTTTTATTGCTGACCTTCATACCATATCTATTACAACAGTTATTCAATTTAATCAGAGAATCTTGCAGACTTGTAGCAGATTTATTTAGAAGTATAACATCATCTGCATAAAGCAAAGAGTTGACATGAACATTTCCAATTTTGATATCGTGTTTAATAACACTTTCCTTCATAATGTGATCCATATAGATAACGAATAACAGAGGGGATAATGTACGTATTTGTCTCACACCAGATTTAACATTAAACCATCTTCCTATACTTCAATTCTAACTTACAACTCAAATAAAGACTAAGTATTGCTTGATATAATGCCCCATCGACACCATATAACTGCAGTGTATTGAATAGCTTCTCTGTTGGCACCTTGTCATATGCCTTTTCCAAATCGACAAAACTTAAATACAGATCTTTCTCAACTATTTGTTGTAAAGTGAAGATCTGATCCTGCAGCCTCTATTTGGCCTGAATCCAGCTTGTTCTTCACCAAGCTTTTCTTCCACAATTCTTCTCAACCGCTTCTCAAGTAAACTTGCATAGATCTCGCCAGGAACGCTCAGTAGGGAAATACCTCTGTAATTCTCACATTCAGTTTTATTTCCCTTTTTATATATGGGTACTATGAGAGCTCTACTCCAATCATCGGGAATTCGTCCCTCTGTACAGGCTTTCTGAACTATGCAGTGGCCACTGTAAGACTCTTATACCACCATACTTCAGCATTTCTGGTCGAATATCATCTACTCCTGCTGCCTTTCCACATTTCAAGCCTTTGATGGCTTTTTCTACTTCAAGTATGGATATGTATTCCTGACTGCATGCCTGGTGAGTGTTTTTTACTACTGTGCTATCATCACTGCTTGTTTCATTTAGCAGTTTTTCAAAGTAATTACTCCATACTTCAAGGATATCTTTTTCTCCCATTTTCATGTCACCTTTATCATCTCTACCTCCTTTTACAGCACTCTTTCTTCCATTCCTAAGCTTCTTCAACAACCTCCAGAATATTTTGCTGCCTTCTTGATATTTATTTTCTATGTTCTTGCCAAAGTCCTCCCATGACTTTTGTTTAGCTAGTTTTACACAGTATTCAGCTTTCTTACATTTGTATCTATATTCTCTAAGAGCACAAGCTGACTTATTTGACAGAAACGTTTGATATGCTTTCTTCTTTTCCTTCACTGCCTCTTTAACTTCCTGTGTCCACCAGGGAGTTTCTGATTTTTTTATCCTTGCAGACAACCTCACCACATGCCTCTCTGGCTGAATCAATCAATGTTTTCTTCAGAGTTTGCCACTGAATCTCCAAGGTTTGATTCCCGTTCTCGAACTCTTTCATTTTTTCTTCAATAATCTTTGTGTATTTTAGTCTACAGTTCACATCTGAGAACTGTTCAACTTTTATTTGCTTTAAAACTTTCTGATATTTCATTCTTTTCAATATGAAATTGAATTTTATCCTGCTCAAGATTAAATAGTGATCACTTCCAATTTCAAATCCTCTGTACACTCTGGTGTCCTGCACCATAGAGAAAACATCACTATCAACAATAACATAGTCAATGAGACTTTTCTTATTCCTTGCCTCTTCTCTCCATGTGAATTTGTGCACATCTTTATGTTGGAACATGATGTTAGTAATAGCCAGTCCATGTCCTGAGCAGAAATCCAACAGATATTTGCCATTATTATTAGCTTTGCTCTTTTCTCCAAATTTTCCCAAAATATTTTTGTATGTCTCACAATCATTTCCTACTCTGCTATTTAGATCCCCAACAAGGACCAACTTTTCCTTTTTCATTGTGTCAGTTGCTTTTTTCTAAAGCCTCAAAAAATTCCTCCACTTCTACCTTAGTAGAACCTTCTGTGGGACCATAGGCACAAATAAGTCTCATTGTCGAGTTCCCCATTCTCATATTTGTCCACATTACTCTACTTGAGACTGAGTGCCATTCAATAAGATTTGCCTCATATTTTGTGTCGAATACTCTGGCTGCTACTCCTTTTCCTTGATTGTCATTGCCTGAATATAACATTTTGTATTTATTGCTCAGAAAGATCTCACCAGTTTTGGTCTTTTTTGTTTCGGTCACCCCTATTATGTTGATCTGGTACTTATCTAATTCCTCAGCTAGCTCCATTTCTTTGCCATTCAGGCTTCTTACGTTGATAGTACCGATCTTTAACTCTGGTGATGTTGAGTTGAGGTTTGTTTTCAGATTTGTTCCAGTAGCTGAATCTTTTCGCTGTTTGCCCTGGTTCCCTTACAAAAAGAACGGGGGCCTTGTTTAACCGGGCAACACCCCAGCCGGCATGAAATTTTGTCATGTTGTACCATCATTTTTTTTTTTTTATTTTGGTTTAACCAATAAGAATACAATTTGGTCGGCTGAATCCCAAATTGCCAGCCCATCCTCGTTCGTTTAGTATCCAAGTAGATACCCAACAGGGTGCACCACGAGAAGGTGAGGATTGGACATTAGGTCAGAAGCCATGGTTGGTTCTTCACATTCCTTTAAAGGCTATGTGGAGGTCTCCTCTCAGTTATACAGCTTTGACCCTTAAGCACCCTGAGTAATATTCTAATATCAATATTTTAATTTCCTATTATCAATATTCTATCATCGACTTTATATTGCTATCAACTGCACCTTTTATTCCTTTTACAAGTGCAGTTTAGGCCTAAGTTATTTCTTCTACTTTACTCAAATAAAACTACAATCTGCTTAATATAGACCTCCCTATAATCCTTTATAATCTTATTTATGTCTGGACTGCTAGTGAATGACCTTTGTTATCAGTCTATCTATGATAAACAGGTTACCAACTCTCAAACTATGCAATTTAGAAAAATTTGTTTAATTACTGTGCCATTCTAAATTATATATATAGTTTGAGAATTTAAGTATCGAACATATGTAAAATCAAATTACCATGACAATCAGCTAGTCGTGGCAATTCTTAATTAAACAGGCTCGCTAATTTTTTTTGAGACAGTGCATTGGCAGATAGATCAGGCAAGATAGTTACACAAACAAAACATTTTTATTTTAACCTAGTAAAATAGTACAATGCACAAACAAATAAGAGACATTAACTCTCTAATGCCTATTACATACAAGGTATGCAAAATATGTGACTAAACACAATACACAAAACACTTAGTTTACACTGTCATAATGCTTAGATATCTAAATTAGACATTATGTTGGAGGCTTAATGGATTGTATAAAGCACTCAGAAAGGATTAAAATAGAATTTAATACTTCCTATATTTCGTCTCAGTCACTGAGACATCTTCAGGGATTACAAAAAAACTAAAGTAACATATACACAAATACCACACAATACTAAGCCGACCAATTTGACAGTTTGTAGCAAGGTGCGTCAGTGACATCTACAATAGATCTTAGTGGAGAATTAGGTTCGTGGATTTTTGGTAAACTGTATATTCGGGGGGGGGGGGACAGAAAGGTTCGAGTTTTTTCATAATATCCGGAGGCCAGGGAAGATGGCTAACTCTCTGACCCCCCCCCCACTGGACTTTCCACATCCTTTATAAAAAAACTCTGTCCATTTTAAAACCCTAATAGAAAATCTAACCTTAAATAACACAGACATATTGGCAAGCTTTGACATCTCCTCACTGTTTACCAATATTCCCTTAATTGATACCTTAACACTCTTAGAAAACGTTTTTCCTTCTGAGATCTTAGATCTCTTTTCCTTTGCCATCAATTCTGGTTATTTTTCTTGGAAGAACAAGATCTACAAGCAGATAGAGGGAGCCGCCATGGGTTTTCCCCTCTTGCCAATTTTTATATGGAAAATTTTGAAAAACGAACCAGACTCAGCCCTTCTCAAACCTTCTATCTGGCTAAGATATGTAGATGATGTGTTTTCTATTTTGCCTCATGGCCCAGACACATTAGGCTCCTTCCTTAGTCACCTCAACAGCCTACATCCAATAATCCAGTTTAAGATGGAAAAGGAAAAGAACAATAGCTTATCCTTCCTAATGGCACACTCTCCTTCACTGTATACAGAAAACCTATGTACACAAAGCAGATACATTCAAACTCTCCCAATACCACCTTGCTCAACAATATGGCATTATTAAAACTCTAACCAAGAGAGCCCAAAATCTTTGTTCCAGTGGAACCGCCCTTACAACTGAGCTCGACCACATACACAACACCTTCCTCTACAATGGCTACAGCGATCATAGTATTAAAATAATAATCAGTTCCTTCCCAATTCCCTGGCCATCTTTTCAGAAAGTTTAGAAATGCCATCACCATACCCTACATCCATGGCACATCGGAAAAAATTGCCAAGATTTTAAATAAGTGCAACCTACACACAGCATTTAAGCCTCACTGCAAACTTGCTACCCTTATCCGTGTTCTACAAAAGATCAGCTCCCTCCTCTCTCAGTGCCTGGAGTTCATAAAGTATCCTGTTCCTGTAAGCTGGCGTACTTTGGACAGACAGGCAGGCAGATCAGCAACCATCCGGCTAGAGGAACACAAGTTGTACATCTACAACCATGACTATGGTCAGTCAGGATTGGCTGACCATGTCTTGGATACAACTCACAGGATCTCTCGGGAAAAAACCACCATGATGCTCCACCACAGTAAATTCAAAAAAAAGAGACTATTTTTAGAATCTGCAGCAGCTCTCAGAAATCAACCCAACCTATATAAATACGGTTGCATTAAGCTTCCTAAGATTTGGGAAACACTAATCATCAGAGATCCCACCTTACATTCCAAGCCACCTACAATCTTCCATAGGGGGCGCTCCACCTAGATAGGAATTTAGAGTCACCCACGTGATTGGCTTAGTACTGTGTGGTATTTGTGTATATGATACATTAGCTTTTTTTGTAATCCCTGAAGATGTCTCACTGACTGAGACGAAATATAGGAAGTATTAAATTCTGTTTTAATCCTTTCTGAGTGCCGAAGTTTATCTAAATGTAACATAAGCATCCAACATGATGTCCTCATAGCACTTAAGCCTCAACACATGTAGGTGCTTCTTATGTTACATTTAGATAAACTTCGTTCACTACATATATAGGTTAACATTCATTTTCCCTTTCATTACTGCAACTTATTGACTAACTAAAAACTAACAATTTCCTGTAAGTACACTTACAATTCTCAAGTGCAAGCTTAGCTTTTAAGACATTAAAAGTGTAAAAGTATACTTTTAAAAACACAGCTCTATCAACTTGGACAGACCTCAGTTTAGCTTGACGTTGCATTCTTTCCTGGGTACTGGCTGTTGCCTGGACGATCCTGGCAGTTCTGCTGTAGAAGTTTTCCAGGAAAAGCATAGATTGATTTTCCGTCGGTAAATTGGAATGGAACTGCCAAAGTCACTGCGATTTCTAACAGGTAACCATACTCTCGTAGCACACGTCCTTACATCCACAGGAAATACATTGAAATAACGACCCCCCACCCCCTGTGCACCTGGGGTCACGTACCTGGAACCAAAATCTGGAGACGAAAAAACCGAGAGCCCTTTTTATATTGTCACTAATCCTTTGTTCTTCTAATGTAATTTCCAGCATTTCCTACGAGCACGATGACATGACTCCGGCTTTCTCCGTTCTTGGTGGCATGTTTCTATCTTCGCGTGACTTTATGAACTTTTGTTCTTACTTCGTCATTGCTATAATCTGGGTTAATCCCTTACTTTCCATTTTACATATACTTCAATATACATTAAATTATGCATTTTAACAATAGGGGTATAACATTGATTTTAATATATTATAATTTCTAATTTCTATATGTTCGGAAACCTCTGTAAAACTGATCTCGGAGATTTAATTAAAAAATTTATTACGAGAGATTTTACAATAGTCAGCTTTAAAAGCAAAAATAGCCTAAGGAGTGTCCCTAACTTCAGCCTATTCTCGATGCCATCACAATGGTAGATCTAGTGTTCTGTCATTTCATTACACCTGTTGCATCTCTTTATTTCCCAAAATACTAAAAACCATCACTGTTCCCAAGCAGCACATAAGCTCAAGACATCCAACTATGCAATGAACATCCCAAAGTTAAAAAAAAGTCATAATAATAGGAATGGTGTGTAAGAAAGCTTTAAAATTAATCAAAATTGAGCAGTATCCAGAGGTGAACTGTAGAGCAAATACACAAACATCATTCAAGAAAAAATGAAAGAATTTAAAAACAAGAACCAAACCTTGGAGATCCAGTGGCAAACCCTGGAGAAAACATTGATAATTCAGCCAGAGAAGCATGTGACGAGATTGTCTGTAAGGATAGAAAAATCATAACTCCATGGTGGACTCAGGAAGTTAAATAGGCAGTCAAGGAAAAGAAGAAAGCATATCAAAAGTTCCTGGCAAGTAAATCAGCTTGTACTCTTAAGAGAGTACAGAGAAAAATGCACAAAAGCGAAGCATTGTGCAAAACTAGCTAAACAAAAGCCATGAGAACAAAAACATCATTAAATTTGAAGATAAAGATATTCTAGATGTCTGGAGTAATTACTATGAAAGACTGCTAAATGAAACAAACAGTGTTAGCACGGTGGTAGAAAACTTCCAATAGGAATACATATCCATACCTGAAGTAAAAAAGCCACAAAAATCCTGAAATGTGGAAAGGCAGCTGGAGTATATGAAATTTTACCAAATGTTCAAATATGGAGATATAAAAGTTTACCAGTGGCTACACGGCATAATTCAGAAGGCATGGTCAGATGGTCGAATTCTGGATAATTGGGAAAGAGCTCTCATATAGTGCCAATCTATAAAAATGGAAATACAGTACCCCCCCCCCCCCCATCCACAGAGGGTCGCTGTCAGCGGTTTCAGTTACCCAGTCAACCCCCAGTCTGAAAATATTAAATGGAAAATGCCAGAAATAAATAATTCATAAGTTTTGAATTGCTCACAGTTCTGAGTAGCATGATGAAATCGTGCATTGTCCTGCTCGGAACATGAATCATCCCTTTGCCCATTGTATCCATGTTGTATGCTACCTGCCTGTTAGTCACTTAGTAGCTGTCTAGGTTATTAGATTAACTGCTGCAGAATTGCAGTGCTGGTGTTCTAGAAACACTTATTTTACTTAATGGCTTCAAAGCACAAGAGTAGAGATGCTAGCAATTCGGATATGCCAAAGAAAAGTCATAAAATGCTTCCTTTAAGAAAAGGTGAAAGTTAGAAAATAAGGGGATAAACATCCTATGTTGTTTTATAGCCAGTAAGCGAAACTAAAGATCGATAACTATGATCTATAAGTTTCATGCCGAAAAACTATCGGCGAAGGCAATTCAAAGTAAAGGTGGAGCAAGCTCCCTCACTATTCTTGATATTTCCTCATAATGTAAAACACAGCTCCTAGGAGATGTAATACTGTCATTACATTATGAGGAGAGGTCACTACCCAGACCGGTTTCAACCTAAGGTTGAAACGGGTCTGGGTAGTGACCTTAGGTGTACATATTAAATACCTATATATATATGTGAATAATGTGGTTAATATTGACAGTTTGCTATAATTTTCAACGAGATCATATGTAAACAGAAGAAAATTTATAGGAAATACATTATAGCAAACTTATTCACTATAACAAACTACTAATCTTGAACGATCCTATCCCTCTTCAATATCCATAATGCTGTCTTAAAAAAAATTCACTACAGTAGAGTGACCAGGGTATATTCAAAATGGAATTTTGAATTTTTCAGCAATTAAAAAAAGGGACACTTCTGGTACGCTCTACATAAAAATGGAATAACATATGATTATAATTACAGTACATAGGACCGAAGTGTGCATTATAATTATGGAGTATCAGTATTATCATTATTATTATATTTATATAAAGACATTATTTCTTCCAAAAGCGTTGGTTTTTTTACAAAATGCACTCACAAAAGTCAATACACGAAATGTCAAAGTGTGTCTTGATCACAATTATTGCTTTTACAGTCTTGGTGTTGAAGTGGTTATTTTCATCAGACCACAAAGAACTCATGAGAGAAAAAATTCTCTTTACAGCTGCATTTGTTCCTGGGATTGCCATAACAAATGCAACAACTGTTTTTTTCTTGGAGCACCTTAAACACATCATACCACTTTTGTCCACTTCAGCATTTGTATCCTTCCATTCTTCCATCTTGGAGTTCACAACATTATTTATATGGCTGACTTCATCAAATAATTCATCTTCATCAACAATATTAAATATTTTGCTGTCAGCATTGCTTTAAGGCTACTTGCAACTTAATCCAATGAAATACTTTCAATGGCTGGAAATGATAAGTCCATTTGCTTAAACATTCAAGGAAAATATCATAAAATAAATGTGTGTCTCAAAATTATTTTTCATCAAAGACCCTCATCTTTGAACTCTGAAATAATTGATGACATTTGAAATGTTTGAACGTTCTCAGCTTTGCTACTTGTAATTTTCTGTCTGAGCAATTCCAATTCTTCTACCACTTCAGATGCTGAAATATTTTCAGCTGGCTTTGCATGAAATGGAGCCAAAGTATTGATTGTTGGTTACCAAAAAATGATTTCAACAATGTAGGGCATTTATTTTGCGATAAAAAGTAAGATCTAAGTCCATCACACATGTCAATAATCATCTTCATAGTAATGATAACCTTGCTGTATTCAGAGTAATTATTTGGACAATGGATCAAGTGTTAACTAATAAATATTTAATAAACCTACTAGTTCACCAAACTTTAGCTGTTGGCATCTTCAGGGTACAAGCACTTAGGTTAAAAAAAAAAACATTACACAAATATGAATAACTGTAAAATTCTAACGATTATAGTTGCAAACTGAAATAGCATAGCACTTGAGTGATACACATATTGCGTGTACATATTAACTAGTTGTTCCTAAGGAACGTTCTATAGGTTGCATTGAGGTTCATTTCCTGTGTGTTAAGAGATCTAATTAGGGTTTTCCATATCTCTGGGAGTATTAAACCTTGGTTCCTATTAAGGTTATCAACAGAGCAAGCGACTGTAGCTGCTTCTTTAAACATTTTGGAGTGGTAGTCTTCTTCTATGTAAGGGGAACAGCTTTTATCCCACTCAATGACATGGTTAGTTATAGAAAAATGAGATGACAGGCTGATATGTCTTGTCTGTTGTTTTTGACGTAACCAATGTGCTCCTTCTGTGTAATTTAGAGGCTTCTTGATGTCTGCCCGATGTAACTTGAGCCACATGAGCATGGAATATTGTAAACTCCAGCATATTTATAGAAAGGATGGTTATCTTTTGGAGATCTTAGTAGTTTACGAATTGTTTCTATAGGTTTGAATATCACTCTTATTTTGTGTGGTTTGAGGAGACTATCCAGCTTGTTGGAGATGCCACTAGCATACGGAATTGCGATAGTTTTGATATATTGAGTATCCTCTCGCTCTCTTTGTGGTGGTTTTGCACTTTGTTCACATGTTTACATGTGGGCACTTTGTTCGCCCACATGTAAATTTCTTTTGAAATAAATTTCTCACTATTGCAGAGGTGCAGTCCATTGACCTCAAAGGTTATGTTTCGCTGCATGAAATGCAAACAAACCTTCTTGAGCTGCAAGACATTTACTTTTGTCAGTTAATTTCCCTTTTGAATTTTTTGTGAAAAATGATGTAACATCTTGACTTGAACTGCAAGCAGCAGCTGCCAATTTATGTTTCTGCTTCATCAAATGCTGTTTTATATGAGAACGGCCTCCATGTTCAATTGAAAAAACCGAATGAGACACAGTACATTGCAACTTGTTTGTTGTTTTGTCACCTTTCAAGAATGGATAGTCTTCTTTTAAATGCCGAGCGAAACTACACTTCCTCTTTGGCATGATAAAATCTGGATGAAATATCACCTCACAATATATACTTTCTTTAACTTTCACAATTAATAACAGACTGGCATAAAAAGCACAAAACAATAGTATTGTAGACAAAGTAACCCTGTTACTGCCTAGATGCAGAAGTGCTGCCACTGGTGGCAGCATTTTCATCCTATTGCAGAGAGAGAGAGTGCATTCATAATGGTTGATAATCGTCATAGTATGCATGTTTTCAATCTCAAGCTATCACGTGTCACCAGCAGAGACATTATCCTTTCCATATTCGAACATACAAGAATGAAGTCATGCCATGAATTCAAAAAAGAGACAAAACGCGACTAAAGTTAATAAAAAGTGACAAGACCAGTCTAAAAAAGGGGATAATCCCAGAATCTAAAAAAGGGACATCTGGTCACCTTACACTACAGTGAACAATCCACTGTAACAAACTATTCCTGAGGATACACAATTTTGTTATATAAAAACTAACAGTACTAAAATGAAAGTTTTTAGCATAAAAAAAAAAGATTTTTTGTTGATATTTACTGAAACACCATGGATACTTAATTTTAAAGTGTAATTTATAATTCTAAACATAAATGCATTTAATTAAATTAAAGAATTTGCCCTAACATGTATATCAGAATATCATTATATTACCTTCATGATCAAGAAAAGTGACTTTCCTATTTTTGTCTGGATCCTGTCCCTGGAATACATGCGAATTCTATTAGGAAAAACAAGATGTAAAAATTTGTGATCATGAGGCAAAAATGATTTACAAAAGAAATGAAACTGCACAAAACATTTTCTACTACTTTTCAAGAGAAGACAGGCTGAAGTGAATGTTGTTATTCTACTGTAATCTTAAATAAATCACTCACCTCATGTTACATAAACAACACTATGCTTTAACATTAATGAAAGTGGGAAGGATCTGACAGGTAACATACAGCTGTTTGCTGATGGTAGGCAGGTTAATCAGGAATGCAACTGACAGATGTACATGCAGAATGATTTGGATAAGATGGGGTGTGAAATGGTTGTCAGTTCAATGTTAGTAAATGTAAAGTTATACACTTTGGTATAATGAGATATCGATGTCATATTATATTGGTGGGATTATGCTAGAATCAAGCTAGGGATCTTTGAGCTTTAGTTGATAGGAACTTGAAGTTAAAGGGTCATACAAATGATTTCTTTCATAGTAACATGGTGATCAGCATTCATGTTAATAAATTATGAAGACAACACTACCATGTTATAGTAATGACTTCAGTTTAATATAAACCAAAATAATAACCTGATGTTTAGACCTTCATATGAAGGGTATCTGGAGTACACACTATATACAAAGAGACAAGCTACGTTGCAGTATACTCATAGTATGCTAAAGTCACACTAATTTAGTTGACCATTAACACTATTGGCCAGAAAAAACTACTACATCAAAGCTTGGGGGTTTGGCTAGCAATTACCAACTGATAAATCAGAACCAAGATCAGTGTTGGTAGTCAATATGTATGAAATTTGCTGAAAGAGTTGAAATTATTGCTTAGTCCTAAAGTGAGGGTTTGCTAGAGAATTTGAAACAAAAATTAAGTAGCTGATGTGTGCCATCCCCATATTCCTGGGATTTTTAGGCCACAATTATTATTTAGATCAGGATGACTAATCAAAATTTCACAGGCTTCCTTAAATTTGCATTCATACCAAGTTCTTGTATGATGTAAGAAAGAGGTACCTTTCCAAACAGTTTGGTCTTGAGTGTTAAAGAGTGAGCTGAGAAGCCCAATTTATCAAAATTTCTTAAATTTAATGTGCCGTTTGTGTAACACACATCCAGTTTCACCAATATAAGGCAAGTAACAGGTGCAGTGGATTCAGTATACTCCAGGATGGACTGGGATGGCGGAGGAGTGGGATCCTTAGAGGAGTTAAATATGTTTTTATAATTTTATAGGTAGTTTAAAAGTAGCGTTAAGGTTGTAATGGCACAAAAACTCTATTTATTTTGTCTGATAATCCTGTAATGAATGGAATAGCTATGGTTTTTATGGGTTTTACTGTAATCTATATTACTTCTATTTTTCAGTGGAGTTTTATGAAGAATTTTATTGATAACATTGTTGCTATAGCCATTGTTTATAAATATATTGCAACCATTGTATTGCAATGGTTTATAATTTGTAATTCTTGCTTAAGAGATTGCTCACTAGAACAAACTGTTATACCTTTGTTTTTGAGGGTATTCATCATAGCAAGCTTTTGAGAAGGGTAAGAATTGGCATGAATGTACTGAGGTAGACAGTGAAGGAGATACTGCCTGAGGGAAGATGTGTTACAACTGTACCAGGAAAGGAAGTAGATTTTGATTTTCAATTTCAATAGTAAATTGTATACATTCATGTGGAGATCTGCCAGGAAAACTCATGATAGTGAGTTTACCTGGTAGACCTCCAAATACATTTGAAGAACATGCAAAAAGTATCAGTGAAGAGATATAGAAAACTGTCAGATGAACTCACGTTAACAGACCAGTATTTTGAACATATATCAGCAGAGAATTTGTCATTCACTTATCACGGTTATATTTATGGTCAGTCTTGATTTAACTGTTTTACTTGCAACCCAAACCTTCAGAACCAAAAAATTAAAATTGGTTTGAATGTTGTCTTTATACTGCTAGCTCTGTCCACAAGGTGATTTCTCTGTTGGTCCACATAAATTTACTTAACTGGCCTCCAACCAAATTAGGCTTATTTATTATTTCTATTTAATGTTCCACCATTTTCATTAAAAATTACTATAGTAGCAGATGAAATGCTTACTAACCTGTTTTAGTTCACTACTGAAAGTATAGCTAACATCTGTTCCTTACTTATTTTCATAGTTTTTTTTATTGCTAACGTTCATATAAATTTGTTTCAAGAATTATTTAATTTGATTATAGACACTTGAAGATTTATAGCCATTTTATTTATGGGGAAAGATAAAATCTTATGTCATAAGCATGTGTTTATTATAGCTTGTTAGTTTCTTTTCACACTCCCCACTAGGTGAGAAATTTGAAGGTCATATCCCTTAGCTACATTAGACAAAGCACTAACTAAACTGGCTAGCATGTTCAAAATTGGCTCAAGACCAATTCTTCTTCATGTAGCTTCCTCAGTGAGAGGGTGCAGTCCATGTCCTTCCAGTTCTCCCTGTTGGTGGCTTTCCTTTGTTTCTGCATAGCCATGTGATCCTGTCCATGATCTTATATCTTCAAGACCAATTAATCATCTTTAATTACCCAAGCAAAAACATACATGAATAAACAAGTATTACATGTCCCTGCATATACAATATTCAGGTCAGTATTTTGAACATATCAGAAGATATTCTGATATGTTCAAATATGACATATTTATATGATAGTTCTGATATCAGAACATATCAGAAGGGAATTTATTGTTCATATGTCAGTAACGCTCATGTGGTCAAGTCTTCATTTAACTGTTTAAACTCAAATGTCTATTAAGGACTGAGCAGAATTTTCTTCTCGAGATGTATTTTAATAAAGGAGATCTCAAGTAACCTGAAAAAAAATATTTTGAAGTTCATACAAGGAATAAATGAACATTCTGAAAGAGGAAATAACCCCAAATAGCCACATTATCATCATCATCATTATTGTCATGCCTTGACACAAGGATTTAGGCCTAGAGTGGCCTGTTGTGTCCTTAGATGTCATCGTTGAATCTCTAAAGAGGACTCTAAATTAGGAAAAAGAGGTTTTCTTTTTCCTAATGGTTTGTAATTTAAGGCTTGTTTTGGCAATCTTTCTGTTTTCATTCTTTCAGCGTGTTCCATCCATTTATGTTTATATTTTTTAATTTTTTCTATTACTGATTCCCAATTTAATTCTTTCGTAATTTCTTTTGTGATCGAATTGAGTATACCTTGTAGTTTTTCTCATAACCTTTATTTCAGCTGTTATTAATCTTTGTTTATCTTTTTGTTTTATTGTCCAGATTTCACTTCCATACAATAGGACTAGTAAGGCTAACATATTGTATACTTTTAGTCTGGTTTGTTTTTGAACCAGGGTAGGTTTAAATATAGAGTTAATTACACCTGTTATTTTTAAATATTTTGCAATTTTTAAGTTTATATCTTTTTCATTTTCACATGTAATCATACATACCTAGGCAGTTAAACGAATTCGTCTGTTCTAAAATCTTATTTTAGAACAGACGAATTATTATTTTAGTTCTTACTGGATCTTGTCCTTTAAAGGCCACCGTTTTTGATTTTTCTGTTGATATTATCATTCCATAATCTCTGGCTATCTCATTTAAATTTAAAATATCATTCTGTAAGTTATCTCAGGCTAGAATAGTCACAACTGTTGTAAGGAAAGCAAATTCTGAGTATAAAAAGAAACTGGCTCTGCATGCTAAAGACAATCCACAAGAATTCTATCGATATGCTGCAAGTAAAGGAAAGAATGAATATGAAAGAATAACTCTTATAAATCCAGATGGCGTGAGGGTTAGAGATGCAGAAGAGGTTCAGTTAATGAGCGCCCATTTTATTAATAGCTATTAATCTGGTGAATGCAACATTGAGCTCACTGTTACCTCCTCGATGAAGAAATGCAGGTATGTGAGGCCGAGGTTTTAGAGCTGTTGCACAAATTGAATAAGAATTCAGCAATAGGGACTGATGGAATATCGGCACGTGTGCTAAAAGAGTGTTCAGCTGAACTGGTCATTCCTTTGACCAGGCTGTTTATTATGAGTCTTGGAACAGGGAAGATTCCGCAGGAATGGAAGGAATGTATGGTAATTCCATTGAACAAGGGCGGTGCAAAGACCGATGTATCCAACTATCGACCAATTAGTATTTCAGGAGTGGTGGTGAAGATTTCGGAAAAATTTGTTAGGGCTTGAGTTCAGAAACGGGTTGACAATGAATCTCTACTTTGCAATGAACAACATGGGTTTACTAATGAAAGGTCATGTTTTAGCAACTTGCTCACATTTTCTAACAATGTAACCATTAAACTAGACAAGGGAGATGGATACGCCATGATACTTTTGGATTTTGCTAAGGCTTTTGACAGAATACAGCATAGTGGACTGTTGCATTAATTGGAGAAAATGGGTTTGGATTATCCAATATTAGCATGGATAAGAGGATGGCTGAATGACAGATATCAAGAAGTGGTATACGAGGGATCTGAGTCTGCAAGGTTTAAGGGAATCCGAAGCGTTGTTGTCTTGGCTTGTACATCCCCTGAGACACTTCACAAGTGTGGCAGTAGGCGGCCTCCTAGACGATTTCTGGACACCTTTGGGTGACTGACTGGCCTACTACATTATTCCTCCCTTCCAGGGTTAACAGCCCTGGTAGGGTTAAGTTTTCTCGCTTGCAATAACTCATCAGATGAATGCTCCGACTCTTATAGGCCAGAGCCAGGAAACTCGTCGAATGTAAATCCAGATGTCTGTTTCTTGTTTAGAGGTGATCCTGCTATCCGTCCCAGCGGCATTCTCAGAAAGAAAGTTAAAAGAGAGCTCTGCAAGGACTGTCATCAACCCATTTATTCAAGTTCTGATCATGCTTGTTCTGGCAGTCAAGGAGTTCCCAATCTCAGACACCTCGTATGGCAGGTCTGCGATCGTGCATTCTCCACCGCAGTCGGCCTTGGTGTGCATCGCACCTCGAAACATCCAGCTGAAGCCAATGCTGCAATAAAAACGGAGCACTTCAAAGCTCGCTGGACTACCGAAGAAGAAAAGATTCTTGCCGCTCATCCGATCGAGTTGATGGCTTGAGGGATAAAGAAAATTAACGAGGCTTTATTTAAGGTGTTCCCATTAAGATCCTTGGATGCCATCAAGTATCATAGATGGAAAGCCAGTTACAAAGCCTTAGTTCAAGAATTGGCAGCCCATCCGTCACAGGTAATATCTCCGTATCTCCTGTCCCTGCCTCTCCATCTTCCAGCCACCATCCTGCTGTTGAAGAAGAGGATTTGATTCTCAGACTGACATCATCTCTAGATGATCCTCCTCCTCTTCCGGAATATAACCATCAAAATTCTAACTCTCTCATCCAGATTCACCTTCTGGGAATGGATATCACAGATCAGTTGAATGACTACCTCCATGCTAAATTCTCCGAACACCTCATGCCTCGTCAACATCAGCCTATGTCTCATTCTACAAAGACTTTGTCAAATAGGAAGCAGAGGAAGAGGGCCTATGCAGCCCCTCTATAAAAAGAATAGAGGGCAATGTGCCAAAATCATCCTTGATAGTGCTTCCCCTCCACCACTAACAGACTTACATGATGATTTTGTTAAATTCTGAAGTACAGTGTTTTCTGCTCCACCTCCACACTTCCTTGATTATGATGACCAACCTACGATATTGAGGTCCATTCCTTCCCTTCAAATATACCAGCCTGTCTCAATCCAGGAGATTAAAGCAGCTCTTCCATCCAATTTCTATGCCTCCGGACCTGATGGCTTTACTACATCTAGGCTTCGGAAGGTGCCACCGAAGATTCTTCAACATTTAGTAGACATTCTCCTTTTCAGTAAAGCAATACCACCCTACCTACATGCTTCAAAAACTATCTTCATTCCGAAGAAAGAAACTTCAAGCGGTACAGACTTTAGACCTATTACCATCTCCCCTGTGATACTTAGACTTTATCATAAAATCTTAGTTAAATAACTTCAGCAACATATACAGCATGATTATAGACAGAGCACTTTTGTCCCTTCAGATGGCTGTGCTGAGAATATATATCTTCTTTCTTCTATAATATATCTTCTCTCTGATGTCCCGACGCCACCTTAAGCTATATGGCGTCGCTGGACTTACAAAAGGCCTTTGATAGCATCTCCCTCCCTGCTCGCCTCCGAGGCACTGTCTATTGCTGGATGTCCAGAACCCTTCCTTTCCTATGTTATGGAGCTATACTTGGGTAGCTCCATCACTATCACTACAGGGTCCATGCAACTTCTATTCCCGCAGTGTGGGTTGTTCCTCTATCTGCTCTTTTCTTTAACCACGTCATAGATGAGTTTCTTCACTCTCTTCCTAGCCATATAGGCTACTCTCTAGGGGCTTCTTCCTTTAATGTTATGGCAAACAATCTTATTCTCGTAGCCTCTACTAAGATAGGCTTGCAGGAATTCCTTTACTGGGCTGTTGACTTCTTCTCTATTCAAGGCCTTTCTATTAATGTAGAGAAGTCCTGCTCTTTAGCTCTTGTCCCCTCTGGTTGTGACAAGAAGCTTAAGGTCGAGACTATAGAGTTTTTCCTGCACGGGAAGCCACTGCATGCTTTGACCATCCTGGAAGAGTGGAGATACCTCGGTATCATGTTCACCCCAAAGGGAAGGTCTTCTGTCCCTTCTATCCTAGAAGCTGGGATCGCTTCTTTGAGGAAAGCTCCTCTCAAGCTCCAGCAAAGACCGTTTCTCCTTTCCCACTACTTCACTTTTACCACAAGTTGGTGCTTGGTAGGACATATATCTCAGTACTGTCCCGAACGGACAGGGCTATCCGTTCAGCTATGAGATCATGGCTCCGACTGCCGCCTGACACTCCTACTGCATATTTCCACGCGAGGGTGAAGGATGGTGGCCTCAGGGTTCCATCACTTAGATGGCTGATCCCACACCTGCGGCTGCCAAGAATCGCGAAGTTAGAACTATCTTCTTCCCCTATCTGCAGAGAGGCTTTCTATAGCCCATTAATACAAGAAGAATTTAGGCAGGCTAAAGGCTGGTCCCATTATCAAGGTATCTTAATTGAGTCAGCACCTGCAGAACACAAGAGGTGGGCATTTCTGTTGCACTGCTCTGTAGATGTTGCTCCTTTAAAAGAGTAATATCTGGTGCCTTCCCAGCATGATTGGGTAAGGGATGGCACTAGACTTCTCCCTGGGTTCGAGTATATTAACCTTATTAGGACAAGGATCAATGCCCTGCCCACTCGAGCCCGCACAGCTTGATGGGGTAGTGACGACTCAAACTGTAGGGCTGGCTGCCACTACAGTGAAACATTCTCATATAGCCCAGTGTTGCTTCCGCACCCATGGGGTCCACATGTGAAGGCATGACATCATAGTCTCTATTCTGAACAACCGCTTTAAAAACAAAGGTTGGGAGACCGCGGTGGAACCACATTATAGGACCTCCACGGGTTTGTGTAAACCAGACTTGTGGAATACTAATTATGAAGATAGATTGAGAATTTGTAGACTGCAGACACTAGCATATAAGAGAAAGAAGGGTGATATGATTGAGACTTACAAACTTCTGAAACGGTCATACAGGATTTCAATTCATGGAGGGGTGGGGAAAGAACAAGAGGGCATCCTTGTAAGCTGAGAATGAAGGTGCCAAGAAGGGTTTGAGGGCTAGATTTTTCTCTCAGAGGGTGGTGAGTGATTGGAATGTATTGCCTTTGGATGTTGTGAGTGCAAGAAGTGTGAATGAATTCAAGAATAAGTATGATAGCTGGTGTGTGTGTGTGGCCACCCCTCGATGAGTCTCTGACTCAATGGAGGTCTCTCTTAATAATAATAATCTTCAGAATTTGTAATTATTATTTAGACAACAGCAAAAAGTAGTGTGTTTAAGTTCACCGTAGGAGAAACTTTAATACCTTGATAAAAATATTAAAAAGAGTTGCTGAATGGGGGACATCCCTATCAGCCTCCTTGATTTATCGCTCTTGTACGTGATAGTTCATAATTTACTTTTATTTCTCATCTTTTTTTTTTTTGGAGGGTTTATTAATCATCGGGCCTCAAACCGTTCACTGGATAAGGTGGTCAGCCCTACACCCAGATGTATCCTATATCCTGTAGTGCTGAGTTCTCAAGACCGGTTTGCCTGCTTTGCGGGATGAAAAACCCCACTGTCTACGTCCAAGACCGGCTATGGCTGAGGAAGATCCTTGAGCTCCTCATGTCACCAACGGGAATCGGACCTAGGACACTCCTTCCCCAGGCATATGGTTGTGAAGCGCACAGCCACTAGGCTAACTGCGCAGACTTTTTATTTGTATTTGATTATTTTCATATATATTGTACTTATGATAGCTTTTAGAATATTATTTGCTATTTGTCTTTCTTTATAGATTTTATTTAAAAATAATACGAGTCTTTCTTTGAACCTTATTCCTGCATACTTATACAATTCTGAACCTAACCCATCCTCTTGAGATGATTTCCCATTTTGTTTTTCTTTCAGGCTGATTTCTAATTCTTCTTTAGTTATTTCCTTTTTATTTTCATTAAATGTTTGCCAGTTAAAATTTTAAAATATTTATCTGTCCACAATTCTGTATAGAAATTTATAAATTCTAATTTCAATTTGGTGTTTAATTTTATGTTTACGTTTTAATTTTTTCTTTAGTATCTGTACTTAAATGATTCAGAATCTTATATACATTAGGTCTTATTTTATATAAATCATTTTCTAAATTAGAAACAAATTTGTTCCATGATTCTCTATGTTTTTTTCTGACTTTTCTTTTAGCTATAGCTCTTACTCTTTTATATTCTATTTCATCCTCCAATCTTTTACTGCTTAACCATTTATGATATGCTTCTTTTTTCATTTTGATTATTTCTTTGATTGTATCATCTCATATCAGTTTTTTATTTTTCCCCCCATTTCATTGATTTTTTTTGGTCTTTCCAAAGTTTTCATTTGCTGCTGTATTTAGTATCGTTTTTATATTAAGCCATTCTATTTCTTCATTTCATTTTATTTTACCTAAATTAGTATTAAAGACATTATTAACACTATTAGCATTCTCATGGATGCATCAAGCAATGCTAAAAAATTTGCCAGCCTTTTTGGCTGAACAGTTAACATAGCTGCTCTCCAACTGACAGGCTGCAGGTACAAATTCAAGAATGGGCAAAGATGTTTTTGTCCTTAGGTTTGAGATAAATTTTGCTGTCCAGTGTGAGGTCACTGTTCCACTTTGTTGCAGGTCTGAAATAACTCGCAGAAAAAAAAAATTTCCATTTTTGGTCTGGTTTCTAGAGCAAAATAATAAGAATAAATATATATATAAGTAATAAAAACAGGGGAAAAATCCTTAGCCCACTTATCCTACAATATTACTGTACTACAGAACAATATCACTATGGTCTATTGCACAAAAGTACAATAACTCACTCATAGCACTTTAGGTTTAAACTTGTGTGGGTGGAAATCACATAAAAAAATCTTATTTTTATTCTATTAGCATGCATTCATTCATTCATTCATTCATTGGTGACCAACAGCACAGGATAACAGTTATATTAAGAACATATTCAAGAAGTACTGTGAGCTGTTTATATATTGCTGACTTTTTGTGTATGCCATTACACACTTCATTGAATCTCAAGTGAAAAAGCAACAGAAGTAGTATTATTTACATGATGACATCAATAATAATGAATGACTGTGATGGGAGGGGGGGATTATACATACAGTAAATATGTATCTATTTCAAACACAGCAGAATGAAGAAAATAATAAACAACTGACTGAAACAAACCTCAAGTCCAGAAGTTTTTAGTGGGGGTTTTCCTGATTGTGTTGTTGGTTTAGAATAACCCATTACTTGCAGCATTGCTTCAGCTGCATTTCGTTTTGCAGTCTTTTTATTTGGGCCTGTTCCAGTGGTGGTAAGGTCTCCTAAGGAACACTAAAATTAAAAACCAAGAAACTATAAAAATATTATTCTTAAGTACTAAACACACATTTAAATTCCATAAATTAAAGATGCCAAGAAATTATATTCTTGGTTTAATCCTTTGTCCAAGTGTAAGCAAATAGAGTTTGCACGCGAAGTAACTTCATGACTGGGCAACTCATATATAGAGGTTAATGACTTCACATCACTTGCCTTAGTATCCCATAATGCAAAGCATATATCCTTACAGACATGTATAATGATATCCATGTCTGTTTGTTTATAGCATAACCAAGTGAAAAACTTTCAACATTCAAATTCTGTTCAGCCACTGTCTCAATAAGATGAAATAATTTAAAACCAACACAATTTGCCCTGAAGTTATTTCACTTATAAAATTTAACAGCTTAAAAACATAGCAATGAAATGTCAAATGTAAGCATCAAAATTCATAACATATTACCTTTTTCCCATTATCATATTAAGTCTGTCAAAACCAAGTAAGCCAGCTTCAAAGAAATAAAGGCGCCTTACTTGCTTTTTTTTTTAAAATGTGAATTCTATTCATAAAAGGATGTAAACATAAAGCACATTAGTATCACTACCGTGGACTGACTAAGGATTAAATAATCTGAAAACTCCACAAGTCCTCAGATGAACTGAAATTAATTGGCAGCCTCTCCTTGAGAGGCTGCCAATTAATAAAGCAAAAGTTTGTTAGATCTTTTCCTAAAAAATCAAACACTCTTTTGCTGGCTTTAATAAAGGCCAGGTCCATACTTATGCACACAGGGCTCTAGCTTGGGGGGGGGGGGGGGGAAGCAAAAATTAGTACCAATGTAGGGGGGGGGGGGGGTCAGAGTACTCTACTACCTCGTCTGCCTCAGGAAAAGTGTAAGCACGGAAATGATAAAGGCCACATATCATTAGTTGAGGATACTCTAGCATTCAGATCATCAAAAATCTACTTTGCACAGTCACAACTATATTTAATGGAATTGTATCACCGTTCATCTGTTTTTCTTTTATCTGTAGTAACAAGTCTTTCCATTTACAATTAGTTCTCTTCCTTTCTTCACTGTAACGTCCTCATCACTTGTTTTAATTTTCTCGAGAATTTTTCATTACCTATGGCGGAAATGGCTGACTGGGTGGGAGAAACTATATTCATACACCAATTTTACATTATTACTATGCTTCTTCACTATTTCTTTAAAATTTAATTGACATTTTCATCTTACTGCACTAACATTTACACAATACTTGATTTAATATTGAATACATAATCTATGAGAACAGTAAACAACTAGTTCATCATTACTACTTTCTTGAGATGTACTCTCAAGGTGTGTTCAGGCTACTATGACAGCACTACATTATTAATAATCTTCTATCAACAATTTTCCTCCAGATTAGACTATTACTTGTGGGCACTCCAATATTGTTTTATCTAGATCATTTAACTAAATCAATACATCTGGACCTTCGTCTTCCTCTGGGTCTTTTTTCTGATATCTTGGCAACAAATCTTTTCCTCTCCTATTCTATTTAAGTGACCATACCACTTCAGATTTGTCATGTTAACACATTCTTAAATACACACGTCATCATTTTTAATATGATTCTGCCATTGATACCATCTGTTCAAGCCTCAAATTTTTCTAAGAACTCATATCTGTAATCTCTAATTCTTGATAAAGTTCTTTATTTCAAACCCAACTCTCAGATCTCTAAAATAAAACTGGTTTCAATACTGTCTTGTATACTGCTAGTTGAGTGTTCTGGCTAATTTCTCTCTTATTCTATATACATTTATCCAACTGGCTCCCCACCAGTATCAAGAAAATTCATTGAAAACAATTTATCAAAAAAAAAAAATAATTAATCAGATAAACCGAAAAACAGTTAATCGAAAGGCAGTTGTTCCTCAAAAAATCAATTCATCAAAGGGCAATCTGTCGCAAAATCACAATTTGCAGAAACTACAAATAATCAAATAGAGAACAGTTAATAGAGAAATGAATTATAAGACATGAAGTGTATTTATCAAAAAGAACTGCAGTTTTTATTGGATTAAATTGTGATGCAGTTGAAGCTTAGCATGATATCCCTTTATATATATATTAGATGTGTGATAATTTTTTTCTTCCCTTATTAACACAATGAAGCAGTATGTATACTTAGAGAAAATTTGTTCTAAAATACAACAAAACAATTATTACATCAATATGTTGTCTCTATCTTGAGTAACATTAGGTATTGTTAACGAACACTTTTAAACAATAGTTTGCAAAAAAATTATTTTTTTGATTAATTATGTTAATCAAAATTAACTGTTTTCAGTTAATTTTCATGGAACCGTCCACACCGTACCAGCTTTGCTTATGCTGATGTCTATTTCTAGATTTAACATACCATCTTCACTATAAATTGTGCCTAAATAGCTGAAATATTTACTTGTTCTATAGTCTCTCCATTCAAAATATCTGGAAGTATTCTATGTTACTGCCTATTTTCATAGTTTTTTTTTTTTTTTTTTTTTGATTTTATTATTATTATTCTTATACAGGCACCTCCATGGATCCAAAGACTCATCGTGGAAGACCCAAACTATCCACACAATCTGTCATAACTCTCCTTGTATCCATTAATAGAAAAAGCACTCAACTGATTTTGACAACTGATTCACCACTCTCCAAGCAAAAATTCTAGTCCTCACATCCCTACTAATCACACCTTTATTCAACTTCCAGGGATGACCACTTGTTCTGGTCCCTCTAGCCAAGTGCTGAAACCTTTCCCCTGCATCTATCCTATAAAATCCTTTAAGCAATTTAAATGTTTATATCATATCCCTTCTTTTTCTGCTATCAACACTTCTGGTTGATAGCAGAAAAAGAATCCACACACCTTTCAATCTATCCTAATAGGGAACATTCCACAGGCCACTCACCTCTGAATCCTCTCCACTATTTCCTCATCCCCAAGAAACCCAGGGGACCAGACATTAGCACAGTAATCCAGATGTGGGTATATCAAGACCTTATAAAGAAGAATTACAACTTCCTTATCTCTACTTGTTAAAGTAATCTAATGGGCAACCTTAGCAATATGTTCTTTAAACTTCATCAATCATCATCATCATCAAATTCCTGCCATGTACCCTCAAGGGGTGTACAGGATATGACATTACTACATGAAAAAAATGACATCATTACTAACTTCCTATCTACAATTTTCCGCCCAATCAGTCTGTTACATGTCAAGAGTCCAACTCAGATCTCATATTTCTATCATCTAAGGCACTTTGTACAGTATCAATCAACCTATATCTTGGTCTTCCTCTGGGTCGTTTTCCTGGCAGCCTGGCAGACAACACTTGTTTTGTTAATCTTTCCTCGCCCATTCTATTTAAGTGACCATACCACATGAGATTAGCTCTGCTAACGCATTCCTGGATGCTGACCATGTCAAGTTCTTTCCTAATATCCTCGTTTTTAATATGATATTGCCATTGATGCCATCTGTTCACGCCTCTAATCTTTCTCAGGACTCTCATATCTGCGGTCTCTAGTCGTTTATCAAGTGGTTTACTTCTGACCCAGCTCTCAGATCCATAAGTTAAAACTGGTTTGAACACTGTCTTGTATACAGCTAATTTCGTTTTCTGACTAATTTCTTTCTTATTCCATATGAATTTATTCAATTGGACTTCCTACCATACCAGCTTTGTTGATTCTGTAGTCTATTCCATATTTAATTTACCATCTTCACTAAAAATCATGCCTAACTAGCAGAAATGTTTTACTTGTTCCACAGATTCTCCGTTCACAGGGAAGTTGATATTTTCAATGATTCTGCCTATTTTCATCGTCTTTATCTTTTTATTGCGGACCTTCATGCCATATCTATTACAACAGTTATTCATTTTAATCAGGGAATCTTGCACACTTGTAGCGGATTTATTTAGAAGTATAACATCATCCGCATAAAGCAAAGAGCTGACATTAACTTTTCCAATTTTGATATCGTGTTTAATAGCACTTTCCTTTATAATGTGATCCATATAGATAATGAATAACAGAGGGGATAATGTACATCCTTGTCTCACACCAGATTTAATATTAAACCATCTTCCTGTACTTCCTTCAATTCAACTGCTGACTTACAACTCAAATAAAGACTAAGACTTGCTTGATACAATGCCCCATTAACACCATATAACTGCAGTGTATCAAATAGCTTCTCTCTTGGCAACTTGTCATATGCCTTTTCCAGATCGACAAAACTTAAATATAGGTCTTTGTTATATTCTCAAGCTTTCTTAACTATTTGTCGTAAATGAAGATCTGATCCTGACATCTATTTGGCCCGAATCCAGCTTGTTCTTCACCAAGCTTTTCTTCCACAATTCTTCTCAACCGTTTCTCAAGTATGCTTCCATAAATCTTGTCAGGAATACTCAGTAGGGAAATACCTCTGTAATTCTCACATTCAGTTTTATTTCCTTTTTTATATATGGGTACTATGAGGGCTCTACTACAATCATCAGAAATTTGCCCCTCTGCCCAGGCCTTCTGAACTATTTAGCAGGCACTGTAAGATTTTTATACACCATACTTCAGCATTTCTGGTCGAATAAAATCTACTCCTGCTGCCTTTCAACAGTTCAAGCCTTTGAAGGCTTTTTCTATTTCAAGTATGGATATGTATTCCTGATTGTATGCCTGTTTTTTACTACTGTGCTATCATTGCTTGTTTCATTTAGCAATTTTCCGAAGTAATTACTCTATACTTCAAGGATATCTTTTTCTCCCATTTTCATGTCACCTTTATCATCTCTAACTCCTTTTACAGCACTCTTTCCTCCATTTCTAAGCTTCTTCAACAACCGCCAGAATATCTTACCACTTCTTGATATTTATTTTCTATGTTCTTGGCAAAGTCCTGCCATTACTTTTGTTTAGCTAGTTTTACACAGTGTTTAGCTTTCTTACATTTGTATCTGTATTTTCTAAGAGCACAAGCTGACTTATTTGCCAGGAACTTTTGATATGCTTTCTTCTTTTCCTTCACTGCCTCTTTAACTTCCTGTGTCCACCATGGAGTTCTAATCTTTCTATCCTTGCAGACAACCTCACCACATACGTCTCTGGCTGAATCAATCAATGTTTTATTCAAGGCTTGCCACTGAATCTCCAAGGTTTGGTTGCTGCTCTCAAACTCTTTCATTTTTTCTTCAATAATCTTTGTGTATTTTAGTCTACAGTTCACATCTGAGAATTGCTCAACTTTTATTCGCTTTAAAACTTTCTTACATGTCATTCTTTTCAATATGAAATTGAATTATCCTGCTCAAGACTAAATAGTGATCACTTCCAATTTCAAATCCTCTGTACACTCTGGTGTCCTGCACCAGGGAGAAATATCATTATCAACAATAACATAGTCAATGAGACTTTTCTTATTCCTTGCCTCTTCTCTCTATGTGAATTTGTGCACATTTTCATGTTGGAACATGGTGTTAGTAATAACCAGCCCATGTCCTGAGCAGAAATCCAACAGGTATTTGCCATTATTATTAGCTTTGCTCTGTTCTCCAAATTTTTCCAAAATATTTTTGTCTGACAACCATTTCCTACTCTGCTATTTAGATCCCCAACAAGGACCAACTTTTCCTTTTTCATTATGTCAGTTGCTTTCTCTAAAGCAGGGGTTCCCAACCTTTTTGTTTCTTAGAGCACATTCTAAAATACCGATAGGGCGACGGGCACCATCTATTTTTTCAAGCAAATTTTTTCAATTCTTTTGTTAAATGAATACATACAAAGTTTACATTATAATTAAACGTTTTATTACTTAAAAGTTTACATTATATAAAAATTTAAATATATATATATAAGTTAGTGTGATCTTTGGCATTGCATTTCATTGACCAGTGCTTCATAATTAGAAGAATATGATATTCCAGTTCTTAAACTGGAATGAACAACTTCGAATGCGCGTCTACTTTACATTGTATGCGTTTAATACTCGCCATGTGTCATTAACGCATGCGTCATATAGCATGCCAAGAATTGTTGCGTGATTATTTCAAACTATACGGCACTTGGTTGAACAGCGGTGGGCACACACAAATTGGTCGACAGGCACCATGGTGCCTGCTGGTATAGGGTTGGGAACCCCTGCTCTAAAGCATTAAAAAATTCCCCCACTTCTACCTTAGTAGAACCTTCTGTGGGACCATAGGCACAAATAAGTCTCATTGTCCAGTTCCCCATTCTCATATTTGCCCACATTACTCTACTTGAGACTGCCTGCCATTCAATAAGATTAGCCTCATATTTTGTGTTGAATACTATGGCTACTCCTTCTTTTCCTTGATTGTCATTGCCTGAATATAACATTTTGTATTTATTGCTCAGAAAGATCTCACCAGTTTTGGTCTTTTTTGGTTTCAGTCACCCCTATTATGCGAATCTGGTACTTATCTAATTCCTCAGCTAGCTCCATTTCTTTGCCATTCAGGCTTCTCATGTTGATAGTACCGATCTTTAACTCTAGTGATGTTGAAGTGGGGTGTGCTTTCAGATTTGTTCCAGTAGGGCCTTGTTTAACCTGGCTATGCCCCAGCCGGAATGAAATTTTGTCATGTTGTACCATCATTTTGTATATTGGTTTAAGCCAATAAGAATACAATTTGGTTGGGTAAATCCCATATTACCAGCCCATCCTCGTTCGTTCAGTATCCAGGTAGATACCCAACAGGGTGCACCATGAGTAGGTGAGAATTGGACATTAGGTCAGAAGCCATGATCGGTTCTCCGCATTCCTTTAAAGGCTATGTGGAGGTCTCCTCTCAGTTATATAGCTTTGACCCTTAAGCTTTAAATGACTAAATTGTATTTCTTTGGAAACACAGAAGGGGGGGGGGGAGACTGTTCCACAGTGCAGTAGTTGTAGGGATGAAGGAGGAAGAAAAGAAACTTGTTCTGTTTGTTTCTAGGTGTACTATGAAGGGATGTTGAGCAGCAGCTGCATGTGTTCCAATGAGCTTAGTACTGAGTGGAGGAATTACTGATGTTATTTCAGATGAGCATTTCCCATGGAAATATTTGTAGAATATACATATTGCAGAAACCAAACGTCTGCGAAAGTGGGGGGAAGTGAGTTGGTAGGAGATGGGTCATTAATAAGTCTAATTGCTCTCCTCTGTATTGAGTCGAGCATTTTGAGAGAGCTTTTAGAGGCTTCACCCCATATGTGAGAGCAGTATTCAATAGCTGGGCGAATTTGTATAAGGTTAACAGCTGTTCAGGGGTGAAGTAACGTCTTGGGTGAAAGAGAAATCCTAGTTTTTTTTGAAGCTGAGGATGCAATGGTTGTGATGTGTTTATGCCAGGAGAGATTTGATTCGAGGATAATTCCAAGAAGAGAGATATCTCAAACTGTCTGGAAATTTGGGTGTCGTCAAAAAGGAAAATATGTTTTTTTTTTTTTTTTTTTTTTTTTTTTTTTTATGGGAAATAGGACAGAACTGAGTTTTATTAGCATTGAAATTGATGAGTTATCTGAACCCCATTGCAGGATGGCTTGGAAATTGAAATTGAGGGTGGTGGAGGTTGAGATGAGTTGTGTAGGGTAAGGTTTATCAAATGAAAGTGAGGAGTGTAGTATGCTGTCTTCTGCAAAAGTGTATTAGGTTGGAGGTCAACTGAAGTAGGTCATTGATATATAGCAGGAAGAGGACTGGTGAGAGGACAGAACCTTGTGGAACCCCAGCATTAAATGAATGGTGAGAGGATAGTGAGCCATCCACCATCACACACACACACACACACACACAGTGTGCATCCAGACAAAAAGCTGCCAATCCAACTACAGAAGTCCTGAGTCAGACCAAATGATGGTAGTTTGCTTAATAAGCCTTTGTGCCAGACCTGGTCAAAGACTTTGGAGATATCAAGTGCAACCACTTGAGATTCGGCAAACTTCTCCATGACATATGTAAGCAGCTCTCCTGTTGATCGGCAGCGACAGAATACATACTGGTAGTTGGCTTCAAGGTAGTGTAAGAGTTGGGAATTTAGACAGGAAGCAAAGTGTGAAGCCAGAAGATTGGCTTTTTCTGCAGGTGATGATGCAAGAGAGCCATCTGGGTATGATAAGGGTGGGAATAGTGTTGGGCAGAAGTTATAACCAATTGCTTTGGCGAGAGACCAAAAGGCTCGTCTGGTGTTTGGGCAGGCTGCTAGTTTCCTGCTTTTTAGAACTGTGTTTTGGAAGCATCGTTTTTTTTTTTTTCTTTTGCATCTATTTTGGGCTTCGGTATAAGCTCTAAAGGAGGACGAGTTCTTAATTTCAACCAGTTACAGTATGTCTGGTGTTTCATCCGTACAGCCTTAGCACAACTTTTGGAGACCCAGGGTTTAGTTAGGGAATGGCAGTTCAGTGTAGTGTGTGGAAACTGTTTCCATGCTGGTGAGGATTACTTTGGTAATAAGTTCAGTGCGTGTTTGGGTTGGAAGGCCAGAAGCAACAGCCCAGTCATGGGAATGTGGCATAGAAGTTGCAGAGGCTATCCCACTCGGCATTGTTATAATGCCAAACTACTCTTGTATGGGGGTGTCTGTGTAAGCATTGTTGCGTGGGTGAGGAGATGAGCACTAGATCGTGGTCAGAATTACTGGGGGGGGGGGGGGGCTCACTACTTTCACTGTGTATTTGGAGGGGTTATTGGTGAGGAAGAGATCCAGGGTGTTTAGGGAGTGGTTGGGGTTATCTGGATTCTGGACAAGTTGTGTAAGGTCATTTATCTGCCTGCAAGATCTGTACAACTGGAGGAGGAAAGCCAACTGGTGTTATGGACATTAATATCTCCTAGGAGAATAATTTCATTGTTAGGAAAGTGGGATTGGAGAAAATCAATATTAAAGAGCTCAGAGTGGTTGGTTGTATTGGAGGAGCAATAGAGACAGCAAATGAATTTGACTGAGTGGGGAAGGGATATTTTCAACCAGAAGGTCAAAGTTGGGTGCTTTCCGAGCAGATGTAGGGCAGAAGTAGATGTAGGGTCGAAAGTTGTTAAACTGTGAGTAGTTTGGAAGGTTGAGATAAATAGTGCTGAGGAAGGTGAGATTTGAGTTTCTGCCAGAATGTGAGATGGTGGGGATTTGGTAGACTGAAGATGGTAGTGGACACTATTAAGGTTGGCGTTTAGGCCATGGAAGTTGGTGAAGTGGTTATGTAGAGTTTTGTGAGTCGTGTTTGGCAGCAAGGGTCTTGCGCATTTCCTGCATACTGATCTCCATGGTGGCTGCTAGTGGTATCACTTGGTTTTTGCACCAACATAACTGGTGTGTAGTCGATGATCCAACTGTTGTCACCATTTTGACATTTCTCTTCGAGTTGTCTTCCAACATGCATCCTTGTTCCCTTTATGCAAATAATAAATAAAGTTGGACATGTATGTGCGATTGGGGGACAAGTATCTCTGAACTTGTTGTTGTAGGCATGTCGCATTTTTACTAAGCGTGGAAAGTTCAATCCATCCTAACTTTTATTTATAGGCCCAAAATGATGCCACCTGACGATATTCTTAGTCAATGATGCATTCCTCAGCTAGTTTGTTGATGTCCTCTTTTAATAATTTTCCGTTTTTCATCAGAAATTTCAAAATTATGGCATTGAATTTTTTTTTTTTTGCCTCCATCAGGTAGTTTACCATTCATGTGATTAGGTTGTGAAGTTCATTCACGGGCAAAGGTGAGCTTGAGTTGCACTGGTCATCAATTTGTTCGAGCTTAGCTTCCACTACATGTATTTTGGAGGTAAAAGTTTCGTTCAAAGCATATGTGTTCGAGGTTTTTGACACCTTTTCCATGTTCGGAAGTTGTTTTACTGAAGGGAGGCACAGCAAACAGAAAAACGGCTGGTTAAGTTAGATAAATAGCTTTTGTGCAGATTCAACTATTTTGGCGCAGGAAGCGTGCAGCCAGTGGCAGCAGAACTCACAGAACATATCCTTTTTTCTATCTGTGATACCAGTTTTTGCAGCTGCAGAATGTAATAGGTTTGTCGGCAGAGATCGCAGGCGAGACATGGTGTGCTCATTCGCTTTTGTTGTCGCAATCTTTGCTGCGTACGGTAGATATAGTGGGCACTTACATGTGGCTGATTTAGAATTGGAAAGATAGCTGATTTAATGCACTATAAGTGCTTACAGGTTGTGCAGAAGTATTCCGCTCCTCAGTACCCGCTGTTTACGGTTTCCATTTGATGATTAATTTTGATGAAAAACACTCACAATAACAATAAAATGGGGAACACAAGTTTAGAGTAGCTTATTCACCAACGCCGCCTGCACAATCCTTTGTATTCTGTTGGTTGTTGAAGTATGATTTCCCACTTTCCTTTCTCTACTGATTGTAATATCATTTGCTAGGAAATTCAGTTCATTATTGTGAAGGTTTCAAAATTTTACTCTTTGTAATAGTGAGCTTAAAAACTGTACTGGTTCTATGAGACTTGCCATAATGGTATTATTTAAAGAAATTAACAGTGTATAGTGTATATTAATTAGAAGAAACTAAATACTTCCAATATTTCAGCAAAATCAAACAAAAGCATGTCTAAAGTCATAAAATAGTGCCCCTAGCAGGCTGGGCTGGATGTTCTTGGCTTTTGGACTGAAGTTCTCAGGATCAGTGCTTCCTATATTTGAGACAGTTTCACACAACCATATTTATTAACGTTAGGGTAGTTCTTTAAGACTGAAGCTAATTCCAAGAACAGTCTTTCACATTTGAATTTGCTTCTGCAGAGTAAGGTAACCTTTTTCTATAGTATTTAGTGGCGGGTGCAAAGGCATGGTCAGCAAGCCCTGAGTGACTGTAGTGGTGGAACCAGATGTAGTCTTTGTGTTCTGCAAATCAGGTTGGCTGCCCTGCCTGTTTGATCATAACAGAACAGTTTGTAACTGCATGGTACTTAGTACATACTAGGTCTAGAGACTGTGGCCAGTCTTTGGGGGATCAAATAACAGATGACAAATTTTTAATATGGTCTGTAAGTAGTTATAAGGTTGTAGTTTTTTAGGATTTCTGTTAGTTTTTCAAATGTACCTTGGATATATGAGATGGTAACAGATTTGATGTAGTCTATTCTGTGGAGGGGGGGGGGGGGAGAGCGCTTTGAATTTTAATGTTTGGTTTTAGAATTTTAATACTCTTTGGATTTGATGGAAATTTTAGCCATTGGCAAAGGTGTTATGTATCAGTGAAAAGAGCATTACTATCAGTAAGCTCTTTTCACTGACTCTGTTGTACAGGGTTTAATGATTTCATATTGTTAAGGGTGTGTGTGTGGGGGGAACTGTTGTGGCAAATGTATCTGCCTGTGTATGCGGTTTCTATAAATTGACAATGTCAAGGGTTCATCAGGTTGATGAATAATTAAGGTGTCTAGGATGGGAAAACTGTTTTTTTTCCTTCTTTCTCCAAGGTGAATTGAATCCTAGGATACAGGTATAGGATACTTAGGAAAGCGCTGAGAGTCTCAAAGCCATACGGCCAAATGGAGAACAAATTGTTAACATTGCTAACAGATTAATTAAGATAGCATTGCTTAATCTCTATTAATAAAGATTAAGGCTTTATTTTGTCAAGTTTCCATGAAGTAGTTTGCCCCCTTCCCTAGGAGGGAAGAAAGAAAATGGTGACCGCATAGCTGTCCTCTCTATTTCTTTGTAGAATTTTCTTTGCCAAAGAAAATAGCCTGACTTCTTAGTGAACTTAAGGCTGACATATCAGGATGAAATTATGCTTGGATAAGGTCAAAGGTGCCCTTTCAGAGGAACATTAGCAAATACAGATGAGATGTCAAAACTGACTATTATGTCAGTATGTGAGTGTTAGTTTTCGATATTGGCCCTAAAGTGACAGAGTTTTTAACATGTAACACCTCCTCACACATTAAAAACATCAACACTTCACTACACTATGCTGACAATGTAGTTTTCTTTTGGCCAGACAGCTCTGAGATGCTCAACACTTTCCTAACATGTCTTAATAACCAGCATCCCCAAGATTCAATTCACCTTGGAGAAAGAAAAACATTTCCTTTCCTAGACACCTTAATTACATGCCAACCTGATGGGTCCTTGGCATTCTCAGTTTACAGAAAACCAACACACACAGGCCGATATATTCACAAAGTCACTCCACTCCCAACAGTATGGGATCATTAAATTCCTGTACAATAGAGCAAAATAATAATGTCCTCTCCACTGAACTTGAATACATTTGCAACACCTTCTTGGCCCATGCCTACAACCCCCCACTAAATCCAAAGAAAATTACAACCTCACATTGTGGCCAAATAGGCAGGACAGCCAACCACAGAATTACTGAACACAAAGACTACACCAGTTCCACCACTACAGTCACTCAGGGCTTGCTGATCATGCCTTGGACACCTGCCACAAGATACTGCAGAAAAAGTCCACCCTACTCCAAAGCAAATTCAAATATTTTGGAAGTTTATTTTCCACTTGGTTAGACTATAATAAATTTAGTTTAATCCTTTATTCAAGTGTAAGCAAACAAAGTTCGCGTCTGAAGTATTTCCAGGACTGAGGCAACTCGTAGTAAAGGTGGTCCAAGCTCTCATCACTCCTTGTCTCAATATCTCCCATAATGCGATGCAACCTCCTTGCAAACATGTATGATGCTATGGATTAAGGGAAAGGCCACAACCCAGACCAGTTTCGACCTTTATTGCAGTCTCGTGTGGGAGCCAGACCCAGAAATGGTGATACTAAGGCAGAAGCAATGGAGAGGTCATATTTACTTATACGAGTTGCCACTTTCCACTTGGTTAGACTATAATAAATTTAGTTTAATCCTTTATCCAATGTAAGCAAACAAAGTTTGTTTGCTTACACTTGAATAAAGGATTGTTTGCTTACTATAATAAATTTAGTTTAATTCTTTATCCAAGTGTAAAGGATTAAACTAAATGTATTATAGTCTAACAAGTGGAAAATAAACTTCCAACTTCATTCTCTAAATTCAGAGTAATTTAATAATAAGGTGGTACACCTTTTGGCAACTCGTATAAGTAAATATGACCTCTCCATTGCTTCTGCCTTAGTATCACCACTTCTGGGTCTGGCTCCCACTGACGAGACCTCAATAAAGGTTGAAACCGGTCTGGGTCGTGGCCCCTCCCTTAATGCATAGCATTATAGATGTCTGCAAGGAGATGTGCTTTGCATTATGGGAGATACTGAGACAAGGAGTTCGGTAATTCTGAGGTTGGCTGTCCTATCCTACCTATATAGCCATAATGTGTGTGTGTGTGGGGGGGGGGGGGGAATTATCTTGTTTTAGCTTCAGACATGCTTGTCAATTTGTTCTTTGTTCCTTGAAGGTGGCAATTTGGCTTTGCCAAAATATTGGAAGTATTAAGGGTTTTTTTCCAATTAACATACAGTATATGTTTCATTTCATTAAATAACACTGCTGTGGATGACCAATTTATATGCATGTTTCACCAGAAAAGACTTAAGTCAGGATTCTTTCATAGTTTGTTATAGTGCATCACAGTATTATATGGCCTTCACTATTTGTGCACAAACTGTACTGCATACTGTACAGTATTTCCTTTAATTTTTAAGTAAATAATATCAACTTATGCACTGCCAATAATTAGATTTCTGTCTAAACAAAAAGACGACTTGTTCACACTAGCTGTGCAAATGCATGTCCTTATGCTGACTAATGAGGGCTAGGTATTCATTACTTGTGTTTCTCCTCTTCCTCTTTGTAACTGGACCGATTATAGAGTTGACTTAACTGAAAATGTTTTAGGGCTATGTTTGATTTTAACAGTACAGACTGCACAATATATTTAGTTCATTCTGAAGATATCAAGAAGAGTGACATTAATCTAAGATAACATTTTGAAATTCAATTGTGAATTCTGGATTTTCATTTTTATAATTTCATTCTCTTCTTTCTTATACATCTCTCATTATTCTTTATACATGTACCTTTTTCATGTTTCATGTGTGCACTTCATATATGATTCTGCCAATTTTTCGTGTTTTTTTGTTGTTAATAGATGATTTCCTGCTTAAATTAAGGGGATATTAAATCCCGCATAGTTTTAAAACCGAATAAGAAACTCAAAGATCAGAATCAGAGAGTTTCTTGCCGAATATAGTAAACTATAAAGTATCGGCGACACTAGCGTTAGCCAATGCAAGTGATCCTAGTACATAGTACAATACCGGGCAGCTTGTGTCAAAGGTGGTAAAGTTCTGATCGCTATTCTTAGGTATTTTCCATAATGTAAAAACACATTTCCTAGGAAATGTATGCTGTTATTACATTATGGAGGGAGGTCACTACCCTCCATAATGTAATAACATTACTTAAATTAAGGGGATATTAAATCCTGCATAGTTTTAAAACCGAATAAGAAACTCAAAGATCAGAATCAGAGAGTTTCTTGCCGAATATAGTAAACTATAAAGTATCGGCGACACTAGCGTTAGCCAATGCAAGTGATCCTAGTACGTAGTACAATACCGGGCAGCTCGTTTTATTCTTAAGTAACTTAATGGTTGCACCTGTTTGGGAAACTCGTTCGCAGAGTACATAAGTTCTTTTCGCTATACACTTCGGTATTAGGTCTAGCTACCCACTGATGAAGCCTCAAAAAAGGCTGAAACCGGTCTGGGTAGTGACCTCCCTCGATAATGTAATAACAGCATACATTTCATAGGAAATGTGTTTTTACATTATGGAAAATACCTAAGAATAGCGATCAGAACTTTACCACCTTTGCAACGAGCTGCCCGGTATTGTACTACGTACTAGGATCACTTGCATTGGCTAACGCTAGTGTCGCCGATACTTTATAGTTTACTATATTCGGCAAGAAACTCTCTGATTCTGATCTTTGAGTTTCTTATTCGGTTTTAAAACTATGCGGGATTTAATATCCCCTTAATTTAAGTAATGTTTTCATTGCCAAAATGAAGCTTATTAGCTCTTTATTCTTAAGTGATTTCCTGCTATTTGTTCTGTTTACTATCCTTTCCTGTGTTTAATGATCTCAGCTATAGGTTTTTCCAAATTTATCACTTGACAGTAGAAGATGATGTTCAATAGTAATTAAGAGTGGACAAGCAATTGTACATTTCCTTGAAAATGTACAATTGGAGTGGGTGGATACGAAGAGAACTGTTAAGGCTTGATGGGAGGTAAATTCAAGAGACTATAGCTGCCCAAATGAATGTCAATACCTTTTTTGGGTATTGACAAAAAAAAAAAAAAAATCCATTTCCAGGAAATGGATTTTTTTTTTTTTTTTTTTAAACCTGGGAGGGAGGGATGTCAGCCTGTTTTTTTCTTTCTCTTTAAAACTACAGCAAACCTTGTACTAAAACAAACCACTTCTGATGGTCCCCAGGGGTTCACTGCAGTGATTTCTCCTGTACATAAATATCAGGATTTTTTCTTTGGCTCCATGAAGGAGCATAAAGTCTTTACTCAAAAGTCATAAATTCGTTATAACTGCTATTTCATCAGTTAATTTACTTGCTGTTGATTAACTTTTTCGTGCATGTTGGGAAATTTCTGCTTTCAACTGAGAATCAACCACAGCATCAATAACTCTATTTAAAATGGTGCTGAAAAATAAATAGCATTAATATTAAACTAAAGGTTATCTGAATTCATGATGCTCTTTATTTAATATTAAACTAAAAAAAAAGTAAAGATATTTTTGGCAATGGAGAAGCCCTGCTCAACTAGGCTAAAAGAAATCTAGGTGAATATTTAATTAAAGAATGATTGTTAATTTGATATACAGGTAACCCTCGTATAATGCAGATGTTAGGTTCCGCAGAAACGCCGCATTATATAAATCGCGTTATGCGAGTCTAAGATCACATAGAAAAAGTAGGGTTATATTCCGAAATCGTTTTTTTTCCTTCTAATTATATAAACAACAATCGCATATCCAACAAAAATATATTTTTATTTAATTCAGGTAATTCATGTAAGTTAAGAAAATATATAAACTATGAAACAAATACATAGTATAAAAAGTATAAAAATTACAAATTGTCCTTAAACTTCATTGCACATAATGCATAAATGTTTTAGGCAAAATAAAATACTGCATATTTCAATCTTTCATAGCACAAGGATTTGAGGATTAGTTAATAAACATTGGTTTTGTCATGTAATCACCTGATGCATTACTACAAAAGAGTAGAGTAATTCTATCTTTGGAAACTTTGAATTCAGGAGCTGATCTTTCATTTTCCAAAATATAGTGTGTTTTGCACTTTTTTCCAATATAACCTGGATTCATCAGCATTGAACACCTGGTCTGCACTATAAATGGTTATAAACTTTGAGAGCTTTTTGTTTAATAAGATTTCCATCCATAGGAATTTTCTTTTGAGGTGCAATCTTCTATCGAAATCATTAGATTTCTCCATTTTTCCACAGGAATATCGTGTACACGAGCAATGCGTTTTGCACTCATCGTTGTCCCTGCAATAAACACTTCCTCGGATTTCATGTTCATTTTGTTTGATTGTTCAAATTGTTTATTCATTTAAATTCAAAGTCCCTGCAAAAACTACTGTTTTTTCTCCATTTTTCAACCGATCCAAGATTTTGAATATTTTTCTTTGAGAGAAATTAATTTTGTTTTCAATGTTGGTTTTTCTCTTTCGTTGCAGTTTGTGGCCATTACAATAAAAATAATTTTTTACACAAAAGAGCAAGCATTACATATTGTATACAACTCACCAGAAAATAAAGTGTTCAGCTTGACATGAACACGCTTATGATTTTTAATGCACTTTCCTGGCAGAAACGAGGACAATTTTTAACAATAAATGAGTGCTAAAGGGTATTTCCCCTAATATAAATTCGCTACTTATAATTACATGCGGGATACAGGCAGACACAAATTTAAAGAAGATAAAATTTGATTTTTAATTTGCGCGGTGAAAAAAATATGAAAGATAAGCGGTTACTACAATTTGTAGACTGTGTTCAACAAGGGTTACTACAATTTTAGACCGCGTTATACGAGGGTTACCTGTACTTGTGCAATTCTTTGAATACATAGATGGCTTTTTACTTGGTACAGGACTTGATCAGCGCTAGGACAGTATATAATTAGAAGTGCTGAACATAAACAACTGAAACCTGTTATTATGCAAAGCAAGCAAGCAACATGATGTGCTGGCTGTTTGGTTTAAATGGCAAATGTCGAAAGGGATAAACTGTGAGCTTGCCACAGGCATTTTTAATGAAATGATCCATTCATAAACGAATAAAATGATTTGTTTATGAACAGATGAAATTCATTATTTTATGAAACAAATCTGTTTATGATACAATATGTTTTATAAAATCATATGGCAAGCTCCAAGTACGTTTTCTCTTTCACTATTTAAAAAAGTTTTAAAGCAAACAAAAAATTTTCTCAGTGCTGGCCATTCGTGTGAAGAGAGGGGCAGAACTGTCAAATGACCACCACCTTGTTATCCACACTCTATGGCTACAGAAACCAAATGTTACCATCAACACTGGTAGATCGCATGAAATGGGAGGCATTGGAAAATGAGGCCGTGAGGAAGAAATTTACAGATAACATGTCCTCCAGGTTCAAAGAGATTCCCAGACATACTGCAGATGTTGAGGAGGAGTGGGAGCTGTTCAGAACAGCTGTCACAGCCTCTGCACTCTCATGCTATGGCAGAAAGCGGCTTGGCATGGCAACGGGCAGTGAGAAAAGGACACCTTGGTGGAACCAAGAGGTCCAAAAAGCTGTCCAGACAAAAAAGGAGGCATAACCTAACATGGCTTAGGGTCAGGTCACCTGAGATGCGTTTCCGGTACACTGAGGCATGGGAATCCTTTGGAGAAAGATTAGACTCATCCTATGCAAATGCAAACAAAGTATTCTGGAAGACCTTCCGTCACCTTAGAGGGAGGAAATCATTCACAGCAAGAGGAATTAAGGCCTCTGTTGGTGCACTTTTAACAACTGAGAAGGATATCCTCCACAGATGGATGGAATACTTTGAGAGCCATTGACCCAGCAGTTGTGGACATCCAAGAGGTGTAGATTGGGGTGATGACTAGTCTCATAGCAGAAGAGGTCCATTTAGCAATAAAATCACTAAAATCGGGCATGGCTGCTGGTGATGAGATGAAATTCGACCCAAAATGCTAAAAGCCTTAAATCGAGACGGTGTTCTCTGACTCAAGTGTGTTAGGCTGCTTGGATATCTGGGTGAGCACCAAAGTGGCCAGACAGGAATAACAATATCAGTTAATAATTAATTAATTAAAAATTAATAGTTAATAATTAATGTTTATGTCACCGAAATGAAGCCTGTTGGCTCTTTATATTTAAGTAACTTAATGGGTGCACCTTTTTGGACAACTCGTATAGCAGAGTATATACGTTCTTTTCGCTATACCCTTTGGTATTAATTTGGTCTAGCTACTCACTGATGAAGCCTCAATAAAGGCTGAAACCGGTCTGGGTAGTGACCTCCCTACCATAATGTAATAACAACATACATTTCCTAGGAAATGTGTTTTTACATTATGGAAAATACAAAGATTAGCAATCAGAACTTTCCCACCTTTGCAACGAGTTGCCCATGTTTGTACTACGTTCTAGGACTACTTGCATTCAGCTCACACTAGTATTTGCCGATATTTTTATAGTTTTTTATACTATATTCGGCATGAAACTCTCTCATTCCAATCCTTGAATTTCTTATTCGGTTTTAAAACAATGTGGGATCTAATATCCCCTTAATTTAATTAATGTTTATATCGCCGAAATGAAGCCTGTTGGCTCTTTATATTTAAATAACAATATCAGTCTTCAAGAAGGGAGACCAGAGAGAGATTGCAGCAACTATCGTGGCATCTCCCTGCTCAGCCTGCCTGGGAAAGTATATGCTAGGTGCTTGGAAAGAAGGTACAGGGGCATAGCTGAATCCAAGTTCCAAGAAGAACAATATGGCATTCGTCCTGGTAGAAGCACAACTGATCAAATCTTCACTTTAAGGCAAGTCTTTGAGAAATCTTGGGAATATGCCAAGAATGTCTACATGTGTTTTGTGGACTTGGAGAAGGCATATGACCGGGTTCCGCGGGATAAGCTTTGGCAAGTAGTACAGGAGTATGGAGTGGATGGCCAACTATTAGCTGCCATCAAGTCCCTGTATGAATGCCCAGAGTTTTGTGTCAGGGTAAACAGCACAAAGTCTGAACCTTTCACAATGTCCATAGGTCTCTGTCACCATAATATTTCAATATCAATCCAGTCCATAATATTTATGGACTGGATTGATAGGCACAGCCAAGGCAGTGAGTGTGTCAGAATTGGAAGACGTAGCATTGGACGTCTGCTTTTTGCAGATGACCTAGTTCTGGTTAGTTCTACCACTGATGATCTCCAGCGGACCCTGGATAGGTTTGTAGCTGTTTGTGCAGAATCCAGGATGAAGATCAGTGACCAAAACAGAAGCATTTGTGGTTTCAAGACAACCATCCCAGTGCACTCTACGTGTGAGTGGAGTCCCACTTAGGCAGGTGGAGAAGTTTAAAAACCTTGGGGCCATATTTACAAGTAATGAAAAGTGGGACATAGAGCTAGTCCCCATCCTCACCTATGGTCACGAGAGCTGGGTAATGACCGAAAGAATGCGGACACGAATCCAAGCCGCTGAAATGAGGTTCCTTCGAAGGGTTGCAGGGCTGACAGAGTCAGAAACTCTGCCACCAAGCCCAGGTGTTCTGGTGGAACTCCTAGACATGTCCATCCAAGGTTTTGGATTTAATATATCCAGTGAGTCCTTGGCCTCCTACCCTCTGGCTTGGCAAAGAGGGCCTGCTGAGGGAGCCTCTCTCTCTTGTGGCATTCTGACCAGGTGCCCGTACCAACGTAACTGTGATCTCTCAACACGGAAAAGCAGCGGTTGAGTAATTTCCCGAATTGCAGAGTTTGATATTTGAAGTATTATAATGTTCCAAGTATTTAGAACATTATTAAAATATGAATTTTACTGTAACTAATACAAAGAATGTAGTTTGGTATCAACTAATGAAACATGCATTATTATTAGTTTGAGGAGTATGTACAAATTTCTACTCGTACCAATATAGTCTTTTTGTACATTTTTATACTTTCCCTTTCTTCTAAAATTTTATTCCTAATGAAATGAACTATCACATAGTAAAAGTGAATTCTTGATATGAAATCAAATGAGTTCTGTTCCTGAGATCAAATACTTTCCATAATATTTAAAGGAAAGAAAAATACACAAAGGAATCTAGTTCACTAGTTTAGACACATAAACACTAAAAATGGACTACTGAAAAATAAACAATAAGAAATATGGGAAAAAAAAAATTCATATACCTGAATAATAAATTCCCGTTGCCTAGGTTCTCCTCTTTCATCAATAACAGTATAGACAGGTTCTCGTTCTTTCTTTGCTTGTTGAATCTGAATTAGTCTGCTAATTGGATTAATACCCTGTCCATACTGAGGATCTGCTTTCTGTTCCTTGCAAAAACAAAAAAAGAGGAAGAGAAAGAAAAACACTAAATTTGTATCTATATCAAGTTCAGTTCTGAAATAATATATTTAATTAGGACTTTAAAGTAAATGTTAAACTTAAAACCAAAAGTATACTGATATAATTTATACAATGCAAACCACTTCCAAAATTTCTGTTAATTACAAGCAAAATGTGTGTGCTGGATGTGTTCTTTATTAACAAGATACTTTATATGCAAACAATACTTTTAGTTTAAAATTCACAAAGAAAACATGGTATATGAAATGAGTAAAATACTGCATAAGATTTTTTAACAGTATTTAACAGATAAAAAAGGAACTTGTTCCAAATAAAAATGAAATGGCTATGAATAGATAGCCATTGCATTTTTATTTGGAATAAGTTCCTTATAATGCATTCTAATCTCTTCACATATTGGTGCATGTTACCGCATATAATTCAAATTAGACAAATTGTGTGTGGGGAGAGTCCATCATCGCAGCCATGGCTACATCTATAAAGAAAACAATCTTTTGGTATTTCTTCATAAATATGGCTGGCTTCTTTGAAGAGGTGATTGCCTTTGCATAGTAAGGTGTTTGCTATATGCTTCTTGTCAGTAATATGGCCCTCTTTTCATGATCAAGTTGGCCCTTCACATTTCAAAAGACCAGGCCATCTGTTCAAAGTGTGAGCAGCCATATTTGCATTTGATCATAAGATGTTCTTCTCATGAGTATGCAGCTCTTAGTGATTCCTATATGATTTAATTAGATTGATGTGGTACTTTAAAGTTTCATTTTCTGAGAACAAATATTATTTGCGATGAAATAATTTTTATACAGTGCTATCACTCTTAGAATATAGATTTGGTTCAAAAGTGTCCCATCAGTCCACTTCTTAGGGGATTCAATCTGCTGCATCACCAACTCTTTAAGATCAGCCTAGAGAGAATATTAAGATGGTAGTGGCATAATGCATTAATGTTTTGGACTACAGTGATTCCCGCTATAAAAAACACCATTACAGCAAACTGTAATGGTGTTTTTTACTCACTCACTATAACAAATATAAATTGTCTGCAAGAACAATTTAATATTAATAAATTATTAATCCAACCAACGACCCAAGACACAGAGCTATTCTAAAGGAACTACTAGCTATTCTTGTAGTTCCTACGAGTTTGCTAACTACAAAATAATTCAAACTGTACCAGGTCTAAGGGAATTTCAGACAGCTATGAGTTGCTATCCAAAAGTTTGAGGAATCGGACCATTAAAATAATAATAATAAAAAATAAAAATAATTAATTACCCGAACTGCTAGTTTTTGTCATCTTCTCTGAAGTAGTTCCCTCGGGCATGTATACAGTGATCCAAGTTTTTTTTATCTTATTTTCTTTATTCCATGCATCCCTGGAATCGTCAAGTGTGACTACTGAGCACCCCCCCCCCTGCAATTCTGCATCTCCTCAATCATATCATAACAATGTCCTTTTAGATGGGAGGAATTCCTCATGGATAATGCCTTGGATGTTAAAAAAAAAAAAGATCAACACTGACCTGTCATTACTGCAAACTTGATATGCTTTTCTACCACAGTGAATTAGGCGACTTTCACCGCAACAACTGCTGCTTTGTCTAAAGATCATAACCATATAGTCATATTGCCGGCCTGGTTGGCCATGGTTAGCATATTTGCTCTCAAGCCAGAAGGCTGCGGGTTCGAATCCCGCCGTGGGCATGGATGTTTGTGATTGTCTGTGGAAATGCTAATGGTTGTGAGCAGTAGATGGCGTTGGTGGGGACAGAGAGCTGTAGAGTAGGTGCCATCCCTCAATGAGACTTTGGACTCCCTGGAGGTGTCATGTAATGATAATAATAACATGAAATTATGCATATAAGGGAACCAACAAAGTGTTAAAGACTGATCAAACTCAGGAAACAATAATAAAAAAACTTCTCTGTATTATAATTTTCAACAAAATCTAAAAAACTGTTGGATATAAAACAGTTTATCCTTGATGGACAAATACACAGGAATTTCAGTTTCTGATTTTAGCAAAGCACTTTCACGCTTTCAAAATTCACACAGGAGGAATATAGAACTGAAAGTACTCTAACCAGTATAACATGGATTCAACAAGCTATTACTGCTTCTATAATTATCTTCAGAATATAACAGATAGAAAATGATCATCTTTCACTTGAGACAAGTTTAGAAACAATGATACTGAAATAATAAATATGTAGAATAAAAATACAGTATGTTTTATCTTCTTTACTCAAAACACCACTTTATATATATGTATGAAAGAATTAATCAGGAAACTTTATTGAAGAACCCAATAGAACCATACCAACATTTTCAAAGTACTTTTCTAAATTGAAAACCTTGGTAACAAACTGACTTTCCTTAGACGATCTCAAAAATGATAGCAACATAGTTCATGACTCCCTAAACACAACTCTACAGAACTCTTTAGCTATTTCAAAATAACTCATTATCAGCAGAATTAATCTAATATGCATGAGTTTCTCCTTTATACAATATACAATTTCATTTTTCAACTGCTTTCCTTTCTCCTTTCATGATGCTATACATGGGAATATTTTTTTGAGTTCTATTAAATCACTAACAGCTGATCCATGTTATTATGTCCATTAGTTCTTTTGAGTGCAAGATCAGAAATACAACGAATAACATCCAGTCTGCACTTAGTCTAACAAACATTGCATACCACCATTATAAGTTTCAGCATTCCCTGAAACAACAAAGTTCTTTCACACTGCAGGCAAGTTTAGTATATTTAATTATGCCATGAAATGCCAAATTGGAGAATTAGACAATGAGACTTATTTGTGCCTTTGGTGCCACAGAAGATTCTACTATGGAGGAAGTGATTTTTTTTTTTTTTTTTAAAGCAAAAGTAGCTGAGAAAGAAAAAGGAAACACTGGTTCTTGTTAGGGACCTACACAAGCAGAGTAGGAAATGAATCACAAACCCATAGAAATGTTAAAGTACCTTCTGGATTTCTGCTCAGGATAAGGACCAATCATTATCCTGAATAGAAATCCAACACAAAATAGTACATAAATTCACATGAAGAAAACACATAAGAGATAAGATAATGCTCATTGACAATGCTGTTGTTGATAGTGCTATCTTTATGCTGGTTCAGGATATGAGAGTACAGAGGGGATATGCAAGAGGAACTAACCATCATGTAATTTTGACTAGGATACAAAATAAGTATCACACTGAAAAGAAAAAAAACATGCACAATTGCAACTTTCAGAGGTGAACTGCACACTCATATAATATACAAATATTACTGGGGGGGGGGATGAAACAGAAAATAAGAACCAAACTCAATGGCAAAATCTAAAGAAAACAATGATTGACTGAAGAGGATAAAGATGCAGTCTGAAAAAGTAGAAATTATAACAAAAGTTCCTGGTAGATAAGTCAGCAGGAATCTAAGGAACCTAGCTACATGTAAAGTAGTGAAACAAAATCATGGGAAGTGTTAAGGAAAAACTCGGAGATAAATAACAAAAATTACAATAAAGAATATTATGAATGCTTGCAGTATCCTGCATGCTGGCCTGGTTGGCTGAGTAGTTAGCATATCTGCTCTCAAATCCTGTCATGGATGTGTATGATTGTCTTTTAATAAGTGAATGTTATCACCAAGTGGGAGCCCACCACTCTGCTTATTTGAGGACTGAAATAAACTGAAAAAATTGAGGACAGGGTTTCCAGACTTGGCAAAAAATGTATAAAAAGTCACAAAATTAATAATAAAAAAATTCCTTAATCCAGTCCACCCAGTACTAATATACTATAGGTTTACAATTTTTCTTGGATGAGCCTCCCTATTGGCTTGACGTACTTTTGCATTCACCAAAATGTGCATGTGAAGCACACAACAAAATTGGAGAAATATGGATTACAAATGCTAGCCACCAATTACCATCATGATAGGTGTGATATTTTAAATTTCTAGTCCTTTTATCACATAATTATAGTTTAACTCCAGGTGGGAGATTAAAAAAAAGAAATATTACTGAATGAAATAAGTCACGAGTATATTTCAGCACTGGAAATAAAAGCTGTTGGAAATATGAAATACCGAAAAGCTGCTGCAATAACTCAGTTATTCTTGGAGATGAAAGACGATCCGTTTCCAGAATTTAATGACAAAGACTGGATGTGTGGCTTTGCATTTTGCATTGGCATTACTCAAAATTTGAACAAATTAAATGTAAATCTTCAAGGACAGAACAAACTTATTAATGAAATGTTTGATAAAAATAAAAGCTTCGAAAATAAACTAAAAATTTGGAATTGGCAACTGGATCTAATAATATGCTCATTTTCCAATTTTGAGAAAAGAAAATCCACCTGAAACCAAAAAATATGCAGAGGAAATACAGAGACTACAAGAAGAATTCAGTTCGGGGTTCAAAAACTTATGCGAAAATGAAACTAATTCTGATATTTCTCATCATCCTTTATTATAGATGTTGAAAGGGGTTCCCAAATTTCAACTTCAAATGGAAATAATTGATATGCAAAGCAACACTAAGAAATAAGTTTCAAAATGTTAGTTTTATTGACTTTTATAAGAGTTACTTTCCAACAGATAAATTTCAATTGCTAGCTACCCGTTCCAGGCAAATAATGAGTTTATTTGGTAGTATTTATCAGTGTGAACAACTCTTTTCGAAAATGATCGTCGAAATCACCTTGATGACGAACAACTAAAAAATTGTATCAGTCACAATTTCAAACATATCTCTCAATATTGAAATGCCTGTTGATGAGAAACAGTGCAAAATATCTGATTCCCATTAATTAAATTTCAGCAGGTATTTAATTTCTTTTGATTAAAAAAATATATACATATACCATATATCAAATTAATAAAACTTTTCATTGTAAATCTATGTCAAAAATAACAAATTCAACCCCATAAATTAAATTTTTTTGATTAATATATTAAAGTATTTAATATTATGTATTTTGCAGCCTGTATGAAATATTAAGTTTTCAATTGTGGCCCACTGAAGAAATAAGGTTGTTCATCACTGTTCTAGTATAATCCTGCCAATATAATAAGACACTAGATATCAAATCACACCAAAGTGAATGACTTTACATTTACTGACATCCATTTTCCCATACCCACAATTCCAGCCTATTCAAATCATTCTGCAAGTACTGCATATCAGCAGCATTCCTGATTACCTCACCTATCTTTGGATCATCAGCAAATAGCTATATGTCCCCTGTCAAATTCTTACCGGTGTCATTAATGCACAGATCGGATAACAATGGAACAATGACTGATCCTTGTGGTAACACAACTGTTATTACCTTAACTCTTGCAGACTCACATTCCCATATAACACTTTTTGATATCTGTCAGTCAGTGATTCTCTTATCCACTGTAATATTTTATAATCCAAACCCATATTCTCCAATTTATGCAACAATTTCTGAATGCAAGTCCTAACAAATTTTTCCAAAATCTTCACCACCACTCCTGAGATACTAATTGGTCGATAGTTGGATACATCGGTCTTTGCACCACCCTTCTGCAATGGAATTACCATACATTCTTTCATGTTTTGGCAATAAACTGAATTCTTATTAACACCTCGTCTCACTTTATAGGTATTAAAGTAATATCTCACTTTAATACCTCATCCACATATACCTGAGTTTCTTCATCCAGTGAAGATGCAGCAATGAGCTCAATGTTGCATACACCAGATTGATAGCTTTTAACAAAATGGGCACAGTTGAACAACCTCTTCTGTGTCTGTTACCCTCACACCATCTGCATTTAGAAGAGTTATTCTTTCATATTCATTCTTTCTTTTACGTGTAGTGTATTGATAGAATTCTTGTGGGTTGTTCTTTAGAATGCAGAGCCAGTTTCTTTTCATACTTAGACTTTGCTTTCTGTCAACTATTCTAGCCTGCTGCTTATAATTTTCATAACAGACATCATTCTTATGCACACGGTACTCCTTCCACATCATGTTTCTTATGAATATCTTACTTAATAAGATTACACATCTATTGGACTCCTACACTATTCATTCTTCGAACTCTCGGGACACATTTTGATATTGCATCATTTACTTACTGTCCTCTTCCGTCGGGGATGGGTTGAGTATTCCATGTTTCCACAACAACTTCCAGGAGTCTTGGTTTCTTGCGTGGCTGGTGAGTTGTCTATATGTTTGTAATCCAGAGTTGACCTTTATTGATGTCATTTAGATCTTGGTCTTCCTTTTTTTTCTTTTAATCTTGCATACAGAGCAAGGTGGGTAGTCTTTTTTTGATGGCATTCTCTTGACATGTCCGTACCATTGAAGTTGTCTTCTTTTGATCATTTCTATTAATGAGTATGTATATTTTAGGTCTTGTCTTACAGTTTCATTTGTTTTCTTTTCTGTCCATTTTGTTTTATTCATTTTTCTGAGACATTTCATCTCAAAAGCCTCCAGTTTTTGCATCTCTGTCTTCTCGAGTGTCCAAGTTTCTGAAGCATATAGCACAATGGGTATTATACATCACATCATTTAGTATTGTTTAAATGGTTCGCATCACTGTCAATATTCTTCTCATCCATCAACACTGATCCCATTCCACTGAACTCAGTATACCTCTTAGTTGGTCATAATTTCCTGCTTTGTAGTTCAGCATATAATGCTGAACGTTTCTGAAAGGAACATTCATAAACTTAGTCACTTCCCAATTAAGTACCGTATGATCACTGTCACCAACTGCAGACAGGATAGTTATGTCTTTAAATTAAATGCCCCACCCCCCCCGACATTACAATTAAACCTAACTCTCTTTGACCTCGAGTTCCTTCTGTCACGTGCTACTTGAGGAAAGTTTCTTGCAACAGCTCAATAAATTCATTTTCATTTTTCTCATGAGATTCTACTGCTACCCAATTAATATTTAGATAATTAAAGTTTCCCATTATGATTACTCTTTTTGTGCTCATCTTTTCTATTGGTGATACATTTCTTCATCACTAGCAACTGACCTGTAACAACATCCCACTACTATGTAATTGATCTTGTTGCATTCCACCTCACACCAGATGGATTCGAACTCACTGCCACATGAAATACTGTTAGTAGTGGTAATACAATCATAGGTCTCAACTCTAATTGAATTCAAGTCATTCGATATCATTAGCAGCATGCCCTTCTTCTCTTATCCTCTCTACCCTTCCTAAAAATACTGTACCCTTTACACTCGCTACCAGTTAGCATGTCTGATTCTGATAGCCAGGTCTCACTAATGCCTACAATCTGAGGTCCCAACATATTGACCAAGGTAACAAACTCTACCCCTTTGTTTCTGATACTCCTAGCATTCGTGTACAGACATAATAATCTACCTGCATGTTCTTTTGTACACTCTTGTCTGCAGTCTGATTGACACAGTTGGACAACTTGCAGATCTCTATTCTTCTCTAGTGCCTTATAAATGTAGATATCTTTGCACATGTTTGATGGGTCTGAACAACAAAATAAATAAATAAAATGAATGAGAGCATACAACTAAATGTATATAAGCATACTTGAAATGTGTAAGAAAAACATGTAAAATAAATATAAATAAATTAAATAAAACTAGGTTCAGATCAAATAGGGATTGTCAGTAACAGAATTTTATCTAAAAAGTTGTGAAATCATGAAAATATTACCAGGATCTATATTTAAGTTTTGTAGATCTAGAGAAGGCATATGACAAGGTATCAAGAGAAAAGTTGTTCAAAACACTATAATTATATGGGATAAACTGAACATTATAGAAGTGCAATATATAGTCAGCACTCAAGACAAAAAGAGGTGCAAAGAAAATAGTTTGACGTAAAATCATGTGAAAGACAAGGGTGTGCACCATCTCCACTCTTATTCATCATCTATGTGGAACATAATTATGAAGGAAAGTGGTATTAAAACCTATATCAAAACTGGAGATATTCAAGACAGCACCTTACTTTATGCAAATGATGTTATACTCGTGAACAAATCCAGTAGGTCTTCAGCACTCTACTATACTGAATAAATATTATGTACTAAATTTTGTACTAAAATTAGCAAGAAAAAGACAAAAACTATGAAAATAACAGAAACATGGGAAACATCAACTTGCAGTTTCAATAACAAGCCTACACAAGAAGTAAAATATTTCAGCTACTAGACGCAATTTAGATTGTGAATAGATAACTGGATAAGCAAAGGTTAATATTTTAAGCTGCCAGGTAAACAACTTTATATGGATTTATAAGAGAAAAATTGACAAAACAGTAAGTTGGCAACATACAAGGGAATGTTCAAACTAATTTCTGCTTATGGACTTGAGAGTTGAATCAGAAATAAAGAGGCAATCAAAAATTAGAAACTACAGAGTTCAGAAAAAAATTAGTGAACAGATAAAATCAATAGCAGAATCATACTAAAAATGAAGATATCAGAAAGGCACACTGTCATTGACAGATTTCAAGAATGTGTGAGCAGAGCTAATCTAAAGTTAGAAAAAGGTTAAATATAATGCAAAAGGAAAGGTTAGAAAAGCAGATGTCTGTTTCTAGATTGGCAGAAAAAATATCCAGAGAACAGCAAGTTCTAGAAGGATTAATGCAATTAAAAGACATGTATCAGGAATTTGATTAATTTCTGGCAATCGTTGCCCTGTGAACATTTTCCAGACCTGAGAAAATTTGCTCAGAGTTATATCTGTCGTTTTGGAACTACATACAGATGCGAACAAGCATTTTCAACAATGAAAATGATTAAGAACAAACTATGGTCGCGACTGACTGATTTAACTCCAAACACTACAAGCTTAGCCAAAGCAAAGCAATTTCAAAAGTCTCAATAAAATAATTAATGTTTATCTTGTCTTTATATGAAATCCTTTCATTTAAAACTGATAAAAGTGTCTATATTACCATATATATAATAAATCATTTATGCATAACTGTTAAATATATCCATCTTATCATATTTTAAAAGGGCTGAAAAGTGGTATAAATTTGCATGGTGCATCTTAACTTAAAAATGAAAAAATTGATGCATGAACTATAAAAGGTTGGCCACCCCTGGGTTAGAGCATATAAATATCAGGAAGGTGGAAAAATATTCTGGAGGCTATTGAAAAAGGTTAGAAATGGAAGAAAAGGTATTGTAAAAGAAATCAAAGGCAACATTGAAACTGAAGATAAAGATATCCTAGATGTCTGGAGTAATTACTTTGAGAGACTGCTCAAAGAATGCAACCAGGAACACACATCAATACTACATCATCATCATCAAATTCCTGACATGTACAGTACTACATGAAAAATTTACATCATTACTAACTTCCTATCTACAATTTTCTCCAAATCAGTCTGTTACTTCTCAAGACTCCAACATTATCAGATCATATATTTCTACATTTTAAGGCACTCCATACCATATTAATCCACCTATATCTTGGTCTTCCTCTGGGTCGTTTTCCTGCCAACCTGGCAGAGAACACTTGTTTTGGCAATCTTTCCTTGTCCATTCTGTTCAAGTAACCATACCACATCAGATTAGATCTGCTAACGCATTCCTGGATGCTGACAATGTCAAGTTCTTTCCTAATATCCTCGTTTTTAATATGATATTGCCATTGATGCCATTTGTTCACACCTCTAATCTTTCTCAGGACCCTCATATCTGCTGTCTTTAGTCTTTGGTCAAGTGTTTTACTTCTGATCCAGCTCTCAGATCCATAAGTTAAAACTGGTTTGAACACTGTCATGTATACAGCTAATTTAGTGTTCCGACTAATTTCTCTCTCATTCCATATGAATTTAATCCATTGACTTCACACCATACCAGCTTTGCTGATTCTGTTGTCTATTTCTATATTTAATTTACCATCTTCACTAAAAATCGTGCCTAAGTAGCTGAAATGTTTTACTTGTTCCACAGGTTCTCCATTCACAATGCAGTTGACATTTTCAATGATTCTACATATTTTCATTGTCTTTATCTTTTTGTTGCTGACCTTCATGCCATATCTATTACAACAGTTATTCAATTTAGCCAGGGAATCTTGCAAACTTGTAGCAGATTTATTTAGAAGTATAACATCATCCGCATAAAGCAAAGAGCTGACATTAACATTTCCAATTTTGATATCGTGTTTAATACCACTTTCCTTCATAATGTGATCCATATAGATAATGAATAACAGAGGGGATAACGTACATCCTTGTCTCATGCCAGATTTAACATTAAACCATCTTCCTGTACTTCCTTCAATTCTAACTACTGATGTACAACTCAAATAAAGACTAAGTATTGCTTGATATAATGCCTCATTGACACCATATAACTGTACGTATTGAACAGCTTCTCTCTCTCTTGGCACCTTGTCATATGCCTTTTCCAGATCGACAAAACTTAAATACAGATCTTTGTTATATTCCCAAGCTTTATCAACTATTTGTCGTAAATGAAGATCTGATCCTGACAGCATCTATTTGACCTGAATCCAGCTTGTTCTTCACCAAGCTTTTCTTCCACAATTCTTCTCAACTGTTTCTCAAGTATACTGGCATAGATCTTGCCCGGAACACTCAGTAGGGAAATACCTCTGTAATTCTCATATTCAGTTTTATTTCCCTTTTTATATATGGGTACTATTAGAGCTCTACTCCAATCATCAGGAATTCGTCCCTCTGTCCAGGCCTTCTGAACGATGCAGTGCAGCCACTGTAAGACTTTTATACCACCATGCTTCAGCATTTCTGGTCGAATATCATCTACTCCTGCTGCCGCTCCACATTTCAAGCTTTTGATGGCTTTTTCTACTTCAAGTATGGATATGTATTCCTGGCTGCATGCCTGGTCAGTGTTTTTTAGTGTCATCACTGCCTGTTTCATTTAGCAGTTTTTCAAAGTAATTACTCCATACTTCAAGGATATCTTTCCCCCCCCCCCCCCCCGTTTTCATGTCACCTTTATCATCTCTAACTTCTTTTACAGCACTCTTTCCTCCATTTCTGAGCTTCTTCAACAACTTCCAGAATATCTTACCACCTTCTTGATATTTATTTTTTAAGTTCTTGCCAAAGTCTTCCCATGACTTTTGTTTAGCTAGTTTTACACAGTATTTAGCATTCTTGCATTTGTCTCTATATTCTCTAAGAGCACAAGCTGACTTATTTGCCAGGAAGTTTTGATATGCTTTCTCTTTTTCTTCACTGCCTCTTTAACTTCCTGTGTCCACCATGGAGTTCTGATTTTTCTATCCTTGCAGACAACCCCACCAGATGCCTCTCTGGCTGAATCAATCAGGGTTTTCTTCAAGGTTTGCCACTGAATCTCCAAGGTTTGGTTCTTGTTCTCAAACTCTTTCATTTTTTTTCAATAATCTTTGTGTATTTTAGTCACCAGTTCACATCTGAGAGCTGCTCAACTTTTATTCGCTTTAAAATTTTCTTACGTCATTCTTTTCAATATGAAATTCAATTTTATCCTGCTTATCAATTTCATTCTGCTCGCTTCCAATTTCAAATCCTCTGTACATTGTGGTGTCCTGCACCAGGGAGAAAACACTATCAACAATAACATAGTCAATGAGACTTTTCTTATTCCTAGCCTCTTCTCTCCATGTGAATTTGTGCACATTTTTATGTTGGAACATGGTGTTAGTAATAACCAGTCCATGTCCTGAGCAGAAATACAACAGGTATTTGTCATTATTATTAGCTTTGCTCTGTTCTACAAATTTTCCCAAACATTTTTGTATGTGTGACAATCACTTCCCACTCTGTATTTAGATCCCCAACAAGGACGAGCTTTTCCTTTTTCACTGTGTCAGTAGCTTTCTCTAGAGCCTCAAAAAATTCCTCCACTTCTACCTTAAGAGAACCTTCTGTGGGATCATAGGCCCAAATAAGTCTCATTGTCCAGTTCCCCATTCTGATATTTGCCCACATCACTCTACTTGAGACTGCCTGCTATTCAAGAAGATTAGCCTCATATTTAGTGTTGAATACTATAGCTACCTCTTCTTTTCCTTGATTGTCTTCTTTTCATTGCCTGAATATAACATTTTGTATTTATTGCTCAGAAAGATCTCACCAGTTTTTTTTTTTTTTTTTTTTTTTTTCCAGTCACCCCTATTATGTCGATCTGGTACTTATCTAATTCCTCAGCTAGCTCCATTTCTTTGCCATTCAGGCATCTTATGTCGATCTTTAACTCTGGTGATGTTGAGTTGGGGGTGTGTGCTTTCAGATTTGTTTCAGTAGCTTACTTTTCTGCCCTGGTTCCCTGGTGAAAACAACAGGGGGGGGGGAGCCTTGTTTAACTGGGCGACACCCCAGCTGGCATGAAATTTTGTCATGTTGTACCATCATTTTATATTGGTTTAAGCCAATAAGAACACAAATTGGTCGACTAAATCCCAAATTGCCAGCCCATCCTCGTTCGTTCATTATCCAGGTAGATACCCAACAGGGTGCACCACGAGAAGGTGAGGACTGGACATTAGCTCAGAAGCCCTGTTCGGTTCTCTGCATTCCTTTAAAGGCTATGTAGAAGTCTCCTCTCAGTTATACAGCTTTGATCCTTAAGCACCTCTTCACTACACATCAATACTTGAAGTACAAAAGAACAGCAAAATTCTGAAATGTGGAAAGGTAGTTGGAGTAGATGACATTCAACCAGAAATGCTCAAATATGAAAGTATAAACATTTTACAGTGCATAATTGAGAAGACCTACTCAGAGGATCAAATTCCAGATGATTATAGAACTCTCATACTATGCATCTATAAAAAGAGAAATAAAATTGAATGTGAGAACAGGAATTTCATCACCAAGTATTCATGGTAAGATTTATGCAAGTATTCTTGAGAATATTTTGTGAAAGGAAGTTAAGAGAAGAACAAGCTGAACAATTTTTTTGGCCAAATATAGACCAAAAAAATAGTCAGGATCAAATTTTCACTTTGACAAATAGTGGAAAAGTAATAAGAGTATAACAAGGATCTGTAAGTTTTGTAGATCTGGAAAAAGCATGACAAGATACCACGAGAAAAACTCATTCAAAACGCTACAGTTGTGGTGTATAAGTGGGATATTAGATCAAGAAATACTCAATCTATGTTTGAGTTGTAAGTCTGCTGTTAGAACTGAAGGAGGCACAGGAAGATGGTTTGATGTTAAATCAGGTGGGAGCCAAAGGTATACATTATCTCCACTGTTATTCATCATCTCAAAATTAGATGTTAACCTTAGCTGGTTACTTTATGAAGATGTTATACTTTTAAATAAATCCAGCAGAAGTCTGCAAGATTCCCTAATTAAACTGAATAACTGTTGTAATAAATGTGGTATACAAATCAGCAATAAAAGGAGAAAGACATTGATAAGAGAAAATTGATAGGAATTCGATGATGATTCACTATTTAATTTTTAAAAAAAATAATAATAATTTTATTTGTTAATTTATTGAAAAGAAATAACATGCATCTATACAAAATAAATGTATGTGAAATATATAATAAACAGTTTTTGAGATTTTGAAATCATCAGAGACCTGAAGTGGTATGAAAGTTCATTTTTGATTTCTAGAGTGGGGTTTCTGGATAATATAAAAAATAAACAAAAATACAAAAAACATAAAATTAATAAAATAAAATAAAAAACTTAGCCAACCCAGGGTAATAATGTACTATAGGTTTGTAACTTTCCATGGGTGGGAGTCAAAAAATCATAGTTATTCAAATATTGATTTTGAGAAATTCATTTCAAAATCAATATCTGAATAATGTGCACTGGTTAGGCCTAAACGTTAAAAAATTGGTTAAATTAATTGAACTAAATTTTTATTGTAACATACTAATAATATTAAGACATATTAATAAATCCCTACTGGCTACTAATGAAAACTTAGGTGTAATAGTAGTACTGAAGCAGAAATACCAACAAGATAACATGAATAGTGATTATAAAATAGTTGATGTATTTCATCCACCATGGCCAACAAGATGTTTAATAAGATAAAAACTACAATAAATGTAATATGACTTTACATATGTTATACGCAGATATTTTGTTAAATCAAGCACCTTCATCTTGCAATTTCCCAACAGACTTAAAATTTAAAACAGCCTATTCAACTGTAGTTCTGATAAAATCATAGCTTACTTTGATAAGATTTCGGTTTTTTTTCTTGATAATTGGCTTCTTTTTTACTTTTTGTTGGGCAGGGGGAAGTGGATCTAATTTCTTAAGTTCCTCTAACATTTTCTCTGCAGCTCTTTTCTTGGATACTTTCTTTCCATTGCCTTCCCCTTCCGTCACCAAATTGCCCACTGTGCATCTTGTAACAAATGTTCGCATATGAGGTGGACCACTTTCTCTTATCACTTCAAAATTAACTGGGAGCTCTCGTTTCAGTGCAATTTCATGAACCAGACTAATAGGAGATTTGAGATCATCGTCCGAATCCAAGTCAATAATATCCCCATTTGTTTTCACAGTATCATTGCGCTTCTTAACATGATCTGGTAAAGGCAAGTTTCGAAGAACCGTCAGTGCTTCCTCTGCAGCAGCATGTCTTGCTGCCTGTGCTGTGCGCCCCTCGCCAAAGAACTGGCGGTTCCCCACTTTTAAGGAGACACAATATGTAGGTATTTTGGGATAATGGTACCTCTGATGGTACATCCCTCTAAAGTTTAAATTGGGGATGTATGGGGGTCTCGATGGCTCAACTAACTGATAAATTGCAGGTTCCCCTCGTTTCATTGCCACAGCATTTAATTCTACAGTTGGGGTGATTGGATCTAATGCCTTTCTTTGGCTTTTTGGTGGGGGATGTTTAAGGTTTGTTTGCTCCAGGGCAAGTGCAGCAGCAGCATGTTGTGCTTTCTTAATGCTAGGACCTGGAGCTGTATATTCTTCATTGTCCAACTTCAGTACCACAGTGAAGGTCTTCTTGTGAGGAGGGCCTGATTCATCCACTAGACGGTACTGATGCTGGACCTGTAAATAGACAAATAAGTTCAGTATAGCTAAATCAAAGCCTTGTAAGGATTAAATTTATAGAGATTTATCAGTAATACAGAAAATTATAATTCTAAATATTCCAAGATTCATAACAATTACACAAAAGTGTAAATATTTTTATACACATTTTTTATTTTTTGGCACATTAGCATCTGTATCTGTAATTTGCTGTTTCAAAAGGTAAAAAAAACAACAACTAATATATAGCTACATAAGTATTTAAGTTAAAACTGATATATTTGATGTATAAAAATAAAATTAAACATTACACACAGTTCTAGGATGTTATAGACTCATAAAAAAGATCAATTTCTTATAAAAGTTTAAAAACATCATACAGTGAAAAAATAATGACTAAGCTCATTAATATAATAAAGAGAAGTCAATTAAAATATCATGCACACACACACACAGGCATGTCATTACCCATTGATAGGAAGGAGTGTGCAATATGACTATTGTCAATAATAATCTCAATAAAAACAACTTCCTCTCTGTGAACAACCCCATACAGATCAAGATTGCTACAGTTTAACTTTAGGCTTATCTGGAATAGTTTGTTATCCTGTCTATTATTTTATCCATCATATCTGCCACTGCAGTTATATGTCTCATAATCTGAAGTAATTCATGTAATGGACAATCAGATGATAGTATCTTAAGGAATGAGCTGACCTATCTGTGGCTTCTTCAGCCTTATTTCCTCTTATCCTAAAGTGGCTTGGGATCCAACTCATAGGCAAATATCCAAATGGAACCTTAATATCTGATTGAACAAATGTCGGATAGAGAGCAAAAAATGTATTGGTGTAACAAATTTCTAAGTGCCTGAAATAAGAAAGCTTCTTTGATTGATATAAATGAAGCATCTTTGGTACCGTTTCAGTTTTATGCATTTTAATGCATCATTTGTCTGTGAATCCAGATGCAGACCCAGATTGATTTTGAGCCATCCATACAGGCAGGCACAAAATGTTCTACTCTGTGTTTAAAAGAACTGCTGTTAAAGAGAGGGAGGAGTAGAATGTTTGGGTAAGCTAATTGGTACAAGATGCTACAAGCTGAAATGTAGCTGTAATGGTGATAGCATATTTAATGGAGCCAGTGCAGTGTTGTTTAAAGTAGTTTTAGAGTCTGTAGTAAAGCTTTTATTTGCAAAGTGAAGGGGTATAATGGTAGTCTGATAGGTATTGTACAAATTTTTCCAAACACAGGCAAAAAATAATTGGCCACATGGAATGGTCTGGAAAGGATTTTATTTTGGTCACATATTGTAAAAACAGTTACTGACTCAAAGTGATGGTGTATTTGCTTCAATGTAAAGAGTGGGAATAGGTCCTGTTGCAGTTCTCATGTTTGACAGTGGAGTAGATCCAACCATCAAAGTGTACTGTCTCTTGCAGCAGCATAAACCATAGTTCAAGGTTCAATTCTGATAAGCACCTCAAGAGGTAAAGATTAGGATGTTTCATCGTTATCCACTATTTATCTCACAATTGATGCATACGAGACAAAAAAAAATTAACATTTCTATCAAACATGAATTCAAAAAACTGCTTCTATTGCAACTGGAATTACTGTTTATCCTAGTTTTAGTTCTGGATCAGGATGAAGATCATGTTTGTGGCAAAAATCTAAATTCATTTGGAAGCACCCAGTTTGAAAGATGGTCAATGTCTTGCAGCAATTGTCTATGACCCTCACACACTAGAAGAATGACAAAAAAGATTATCTGCATAGAGGGCATTACTTATTTGAGAAAGATGTTCCGTTCTGTTATTGTCCTGACCTTTTCTCCAAGAGGAGAGAGTACTTTGTGGTACTCTTTCCTCTTGGAGAAAAGGTCAGGAGAGGTTTGATCCCACATGAACATGACTCAGAGAAAGATTTTCATAGAGAAGTTCCCTCTAAGACCAAAGTTGTGCAGGTCTTTCAATGTGCCAAAACTCCAAGCTTGTTACATTTTCCCATATCAAAGAAAAACTGATACTAAGTGCTCATGTTTTAAAAACGAACATCTGTAATGATTGCTTCCTCTAATCAGATTATATGATCTAAAGCAGAATGATGTTTTGAAGCCAGACTGTGTCGTGGAAAAAACCTGTTGCTCTCTAGAAACAATAAAAAGTGAGAGTTAAACATTTTTCACAAAATTCTGCACAAGAACTGATCAGAGCAACTGGAATGAAATTTATTGGTATTTCTGGATCAAATAAGACAAATATAATTGCTTTTTTACCAGAATTCCATTCTCACAGAAAATTCTGCTGAATAAATAGAGCAGTTGCTCCATGGATGATGGTCACAGATATTTAACCAACTCATAATGGATATCATCTTGTCCCACAGAAGTTGGTCAACAATATTATTCAGCTCTTTTTTGAAGTCTGTTGTAATATTGTCCAGAACTGAAGTAAGCAGTTTGATGTTTTCTGCTTTGCTTTTTAAGGCTTTTTTTTTTTTTTGGAGGGGGGGGGGGGCAGTATGAGGATATTGCTGATGCTGACTTCTCAAGAGTAGTATCTGCAACTGATTTTGGATGGGCATCCATTGCACTTCAGTATCGAAGAGGGGTGAGCAGAATATCTGTCCATTTTCCAGATTTCGTTCCTCCTCCACGGTGTTTCTTGATCTGGTGACAGAAGATGTGAACTCGCACCACAAGTCCTTTTGGCCCTGACAGCAAATATATCATGCTCATGTGTAAGAATGTTAGAAAGCAATTAAATCATGTAGCAGGATATTTGCCAACAATACCCCAAGCTTTGTTTTGAGCATTCTAATCTGCTATACATCCTGAATTACACTATGGTTTGGGAAAAGGTAGAATCAAACTTGATGTTTTGGGTATTTTAGTTGTTACAGCTTGTATTATACACTCTATAATATGATTCACTGTTTCATTAATAGGAGAGGAGCTGACTGTTGAAAAATTAAATTCCACCAGGGACGAGAAGATATTCCAGAGAAAACATTGATTTATTTTACATTGCGATATCCATAAATGAATATTATGACTGTCCATTTAAGAGGGTGGATATAATGGGAAAGTAATCACTCCCACAGATTATCTCCTACTTCCCATTTAAATAATTAGAAGAGGGATAGTGAACAAATTGTTAGGTCACCATCAGTACTAAATTTTCAGATAGGTATTGTGGAAGAAAGGTTACTTCCACTGTTTTGAAAGGATTGACTGTTATCATGCTTTCCATAACTCTTCCTCTGATGCTAGTGTGTGCACTACCTCATAAAACACTGTGTGATTTAAATACCCCATTAAGAAGGCAGGGTATATTTCAATTTTTTTAACGAAGTAGTACACAACCTTAAAAAACTTTAATTTCAAGGTAAACACGAATATAATCAATTTAATTGCAAATATCACAAAAGGATTTTATATTCTAGAGTACGTTATGAATTCCTTAAGTTAATTAATAATCACAAAAGGATTCTTTTTTCAAAAACATAACTAGCACAAAATCATGTCCAACGTGTGGTACTATTTACATGACACAATATAGTCAATTAAGACATGCATTTGGGCTTCACTTATTGGGAATGACATATTTCTATGATCAAATATTTTCTAACATTAATTTTATTGAAAACAAGTTGAGAAACCAGCTGGATAAGTCTTTCATTGTGTTTGAAAATGAAAATTATGACATATTCAAATACTGACAAACTCATTCAAGAAGGTGTCAACAACAAAAGTCACATTAAAAGATGTAGTGTAATCATTTTTAATAAGAATGAAAATTTTAATAATTATATTGATAATTTTTACCTAATTTGTTGCTTTATAACTTTATAATAAAAGAAAATAAATAATTCCACTGTTTCATTTCTGTTATTAAATAATGCTTTTCTTTTCCATTTTAAAACATCACTTCATTCACTTTCAGGTTACTGATCACATGCAGCCTACAATGAATTTGATACAGAAATTTTGTTTTCAGCCAGGAAATAGTATCTTACATAATTAATTTAATAAGTTAATTCCTTTGTAGACTGTGTCCCTGCCAAAAGTTACTTGGTACTGTTACTTCACATTTGAGAAACTGTTTCCCAAATGTAAAGTCATCGGAATTCTTATAAAAATCAGAAATCCCCTTAAAAATTAATTTTACAAAACCAATTTTCATTTATTTCACTGCCGACTGTAATTCTCCAAACACTTTCTTTAACCCTTAAGTAGGGATGCAGTTGTAACGTAGTAGTAATGTGTAAGCTTATTTTCACAATTCACAACATGAGTTAGCTGAGAGTAATTATATACTTGAACATATGTGATGAAAAGGCTTTTAATATTGTTATTTAAAAAACACAGTTATCTTACAAAGACAAGTCAGAGACTAGATCACATTACAGCAATCCCTCAATTAGTAACGCCTAATGTGTTCTTTAAAACATGTGCACTAATCATATATAATAACCTATGGGAAAATGTATAATTCGTTCCTCGGATTTCTTTTTTGACCCTTAATTTTTTATAAAAGAATTTAGGGTATGTCTCAGGGCCTAGTTAAAGGAAAACCATGAAGCTGAAAGACAATAAAACATATTCAGAATATAAATTTATTATTCTGCTTCTTAACAGAGAATTGAGCTAACGTAGTTTGCCGAACATTCTGTTTCTTATTTTCTTGCAACTAACGGTATGGCCCTATTGCCTCTTTGCAAATTTTACTGGTTCTCTCTTCACCATGGAGTCTCTAAGAATTGCTGCTTAAAAAAAAACTTCGATTGTGCGAAAACTATTTTCAAATTGTTTCTGTGAAACCTCTTTGGACTTGTCAGTGATTAAAGTTTCTTCATATTCTTCAGGATCTTCCCACTGCATATCTAAATTTAGCAGGTCGGAATCACTCAACTTCTCTTCATTTGAAAAGCTTCTAAAATCATTTGCACAATGTGGAAGAATGTGCTTCCAAACGGTTTGCATTTGCTAGCAAGCCGTTTGGACTCGCCTTGTTCATTTTTCTTTATTATTTCAAGTTTTTCTTCCAATGAGATTACTTTTCAAATCATTTTCACACTTCTATTTTTTGCTCACTAATTCTTTTACTCATGATTAAAGGTTAGGAAAATAATTTAAAATAAAAAAGTACAGAAAACAATTGCACATGATATGATCAGCAAAATGCTATGTAAAGCAGACGACATAAATTTTGGCAATGAATTTGGAACATAACATACATGGAAATAGTGTACTATGTCATTAAAAAATAACTTTGTAAAATGTTTCAAATCAATAACTAAATTATTTCATCCTGGTGAGTGATTTTTTAAATAGTCAGCCATAAAAAATGTATAGATCAAAAATTTTAAAAATCTGTAACATTTATTTTTAAGAGATGTATATAGGCGCACTAATCGAGGGATTGCTGTATTGACATTACATTGTGAAAAGTTAGTCTTCTTCATTGTTATTGTTGACCATTTTCTGTTGTTTTCGTAAACTTTATTTTTCTTTCCTATTGAATTATTTGTATGGATAATTTATATAAATTCACTCTTATTATGAACAATAAATCAAAGTAAATGAAACTACACATTTTAATTTTATGAAGTGCAAAACTCAAAGTGAAGGTAAGGGACCAGAAAGTATTAAAAACACTGGAGAAGATGTTTTGTTGTGTCATCAATCAAAAACAATCAAGATGAATGCCTCATGGAATTCAAGTGGTTGTGCTATGAAGAAGTTGCATTCTGTAATGTGTAAAAAATATCCAGGGATTGCTGACCGTAATTCTAGATTACTACAAGGTTTTCGACGCCTTTCTTTCAATTTTCATAAACAATTGCTTTCAAACAATGCTGTGACATAGACTTAATCTGAATTGCCCAGGAAATATCTCTAGCTGCTTTTCAAAGAAAGATGGATTCTAAAATGTCCGAATACCAGAAATGCCTTTTTAATACAGCAGACTGTAAACTAACAGACTATTTCCTGATCATTTACTAATCAAATAAACTATTTACTGACTTCATAAACATCATGGGTCCAGTAGTAGAATAGTATTAATAAATTATATTAATAAATAAATTATTAAGGAAATAGAAGACTTTAGTAATAAGTCTTCTTCTAGATAGTTCTACAGATATTTCAAATAAGGAGAAACTCATCCATTATGAGATGCATAGATAAAAATACGGAAGAGAAATCTCTAAAACTCATAAACAGTGTATGTGAATAAAGAGTGAAACAAACAAGTTCTCGTCATGGAAGAATGCTAACTGGTAAGCAGGCAGTGGAACAGAAGGTGCATGTAACATGCTGGGAAAAACAATGGACTACTGGCAAAATTAAAGAGGCATTTGAGATCTTACAAATTACTGCACATAATTTGAATTTGGAAATTTTAAATGCTATTAAATGTATATTCTCTTAGTTGCTGAAATTGAAAAGGTGGTATATATCTTTTGCTACAATTCATACTATGGGCAAGTGAAATTTTTTGTGACCAGGAGATTTAAGTGGTACTTCTGGAGTCCCGAATGAAGGTATGCCATTCTTTGAGATGAACGATCCATTATTTTTCAAACTAGCGAGTTTAGATGTAATGGAATCATTTTTGGTGCATTTCCAGAAGTGAGGCCAAAATTCTTTTTTTTTTTCCTGTAAGTTGCTTTATGAAGATCGCAAGTAATGTAGCAGAATCATTTTTGTATTTAGGAGCAAGCCCAAATTAATTTTTTTTGTAATTTGCTTTATGGAGACTGCAAGTAAATAATACAGCTTGGGAATGAGCAAATTCTAAGTAGATCAGACTGACATACATGTTATTGTCTCCTATGACACTTTCTTTACTGTTGCCTTCTCAAAAACGAGGGTTTTTGCACTAGATGGTGATGTAGTGCTATACGTTATTTTTGCCTTCTGATATGGTATATTCTACTTGATCAAGAGAGTTTTCTCACTCAATGTTGATATTGTGTTATATGTCCTATTTGCATTCTGTTCTATTTGATCATGAGCTTTTGAATCTCCTTTTCATCCTTCCACCTTTAGGGTGCTCAGGAAAAGGCTGGATGTTTTCGCTCATAGAGTGATTTTCCCAAATGGATATTCACTTGTCAAATATATAATCAAAAAATATGGTACATTTGTAGGTGTCTCTGATGTTCTTTTTTTTTGCTTTTTATATTTCAGCTTATGTGCATATGATATCTATACAGAGTTGGGAGGCTCCTAATAAACTTGATAATGAAAGATTCATTTCCATAAGTCCATAAGGAAGTGCATTTGGAAGTAGGATGGCAGGGCTACCCCAGAAGCCATAGGAATACATAGGAAAATGTTGGCAGTCTGAAGAAGAATGTGGAGTGCTACAAACCGGAAATTCCTCACGGCGCATAATAATTTTGTGTGCAGGTGGAGAAATGGGTTTTTTACCGAATTCAAACTTACTATACAAAGCCAATTCAACTACTGGAGATTACCATGGGCAAATGAATTCTACGATCTTCGAAAAGTGGGCAGAAGAAAAACTGATTCCAAACCTTCCTAAAAATGCTGTTGTTATAATTGATAACGCTTCATATCACTCTATTCGATTAAACAAAGTTCCAAATTGGTCTAATAAGAAGCAAGTTCTTATGGATTGGCTCTCTGCAAATAACATTTCTCATTTTCCAGATATGCGAAAAATTGAATTGCTTAATTTGGTCAAAAGAAACTCGTCTACAACTAAACTATTTAAATTCGACATGATGCTCAAAGAGCATGGATTTCTAGCTTTGAAGCTACCACCATATCATTGCAATATTAATGCTATTGAGTATGTTTGGGCAGAAGTGAAAAGTTTCATTCGCCATAGCAACATAACTGGATATCGACATGTCGAAACTTTTTAAGCTTTTAGAACAGGCGATTGAAAGTATTACAGTTCAAAACTGTAGAAAATATTGCTCTCATGTCACCTCATTGGAAAATATATATTGGGACAGAGACAGAATTATGCTAACCTTTGGTGATCAGTTTAAGTGAAAGTGATGGCGATTCGGACACCGATTCAGATGACTCTGAAGATTAAAAGAATTTGACAATGGTATTTTTTCCAACATTTTTTTTGCATGGGTTTGTTAAAAGAGTCACAACAAGTCATAAATAATTAATCAGTTTAGGACATTAAAGTGTCTGAGTTCTCTCAACTGTAAGTTTAGAATATCTAAGTTCATTTGAAATAATTTCTGTTCTTCTGTATAATTATTTTTATTTTATAGAAAACTTTCTTAAAAATAAACTTAGTTACATTTTTGTTTTATGCTATACCTTTTTTAATTTTGTTAACACTCTACGTACATTTTTCCAACTGTTATATAAGCAAAATAGTACGTAGAGTGTTAACAAAATAAAAACAGCAATGTTCGTAAAAGAAAAGCTAAATTTTCCGACCTGTAATAATAAAGAAACTCATCCCAGAAGACAGACTGATTACCTTATTATCGGAATGAATTCTCCTTTTTCTGACATGAGCAGAAGTGTCGAGGGACCTCTAATCGGTGGGTGAACTATACAAAAGTTTTGGGAAAATTTTGAGAAAAGAGCAAGGCTAATAATAATGGTAAGTATCTGGTTGATATTGCATATGGACTAGTCAATACCAACACCATGTTTCGACATAAAAATATGCACAAGTTCACATGGAGAGAAAATACAAGAAATAAGAAAGACCTATTATGTCATTGTGAATAGTGATGTCTTCATGCTGGTTCACGATACAAGAGTATACGGAGGATTTGAAATTGGAAGTGGCCCTTACTTAGTTTTAAGTGAGATAAAACTGAATAACACATTGAAAAGAACAGTATATAAAAAAAGTTTTAAAAAGAATTAAAGTTGAGCAGCTTTTATAGGTAAACTGTAGATTCAACTAAACAAAGATTACTGAAGAAAACAAAGCAGTTGGAAAACAAGAACCAAACCTTGCAGTCTCAGTGGCAAATTCTAAAGAAGACAAATCAATTTAGCTAGGGAGGAATGTGGTGAATTTGTCGATAAGGATAGAAAAATAACCAAATGGTAGGCATAAGAAGTTAGAGGCAGTCGAGGAAAAAGATAAAACATTCTTAGCAAGTAAGTCACCTTTTGCTCTTAGGGAATGCAGAGAAAATGAATAACAGTGGAGACAATGTATACCCTTCTTGCAAACCTGATTTTAAAATGCTACATATAACTGTAGTAGCATTTTAAAGAGCTTTCCTCTTAGCACCTTGTCACATGCCATTTCCAGACCTACAAAACTTACAAATTATTGTTATATTCCCAAGATTTCTCAACAATTTGTCTTAAAAGTGAAAATTTGATCCTAACATCCTCTATTTGGCCTGAATCTAGCTTATTCTTTACCAAGCTACCATTCCACAATTTTTCTTAGCCATTTTTCAACTATACTTGCATAAATCTTATCAGGAACACTTAGAAGGGAAATACCTCTGTAATTCTTACATTCAGTTTTATTTCCCTTTTCATAGATGGCTACTATGAAAGTTCTGCTACAATCATCTGACATTTGGCCCTCTGATATGCCTTCTGAATTATGCAATGCAGCCACAGTAAAACTTTTATACCTTCATATCTGAGCATTTCTGGTTGAATTTCATCTACTCCTGTTTGCATTTCTCTTCAAAATTTTCTACTAAAGTTCTGTCACTGCTCGTTTCATTTAGCATTCTCTCAAAGTAATTAATTCAGACATCTAGAATATTGTTATCTTTAGTTTTCATGTCACCTTTATCATCTGATTCCTTTTATAGTACATTTTCCTCCATTTCTAAGCTTTTTCAATAGCCTCTAGAATATTTTGCCACTACATATTTATTTTCTGTTCTTACCAGTACTTTTGTTTAGCTAGTTTTAGAGAGTGCTTTGCTTTTTTACATTTTTCTCTGTATTCACTGAGAGCACAAGTTGAGTTACTTGCCAAAAGCTTTCAATATGCTTTCTCCTTTTCCTTCACTGCCTCTTAACTTCCTCAGTCGACCGTGGAGTTCTGATTTTTCTATCCTTACAGACAACCTCACCACATGCCTCTCCAGCTTAATCAATGTTTTCTTCAAAATTTGCCAGTGAATCTCCAAGCTTTGGTTCTTGTTTTCAAATTCTTTCCTTTTTTCTTCAATGATATTTGTGTATTTCAGGGTGCAATTCACTTCTGAAAGCTGCTCAACCTTGATTCATTTTAAAACTTTCCTGTACACTCTTCTGTTCAATATGAAATTCAATTTTATCCTGCTCAAAACTAAATAGTAATCACTTTCTATTTCAAATACTCTGTATACTCTTGTGTCCTGAACCAGTGAGAAACATCATTATCAACAATAACATAGTCAATGAGACTTTTGTTATTCATTGCCTTTTCTCTCCTCATGAATTTGTGCATATTTTCATGTTGGAACATGGTTTTAGTAATAACTAATCTCCATATCCTGAACAGAAATCCAGCAGGCATTTACCATTATTAATAGCTTTGAGCTTTCCTCCAAATTTCCCCAAAACATCTCTATATATCTAATAATCATTTCCTACTCTGCTGTTTAGATCTCCAACAAGGACTATCTTTTCCTTTTTCATTGTGTCACTGCCTTCTCTAATGCCTCAAAAAAAAATTCGTTTTTTTCTTGGTAGAACCTTCTGTGTGACCATAAATACAAAAGTCTCATTGTCCAGTTCTTCATTCCAATATTTGCCCACATTACTCTACTTGATATTGCCTGCCATTCAAGAATATTATCCTCATATTTAGTGTTTTATATTATATCTACTTCCTCTTTTGCCTGTTTTTGCATGAATATAAAAATTTGGATTTGTTGCTAAGAGATCTCACCTGCTTTTGTCTTCTTTGTTTCAGTGATGCCAAAAAAAGGTATTTTGTTAACCAGAAGAACTGATATGCAGATCATCAGATTAAAAGATGAGTTGTCCTTCAAATTAAAAGGACACTGAATAAATAAAAAAGGGGTGCTTAAGGGTCAAAGCTATATAACTGAGAGGAGACCTCCACGTAGCCTTTAAAGGAATGCAGAGAACCGACCAAGGCTTCTGACCTAATGTCCAATCCTCACCTTCTCGTGGTGCACCCTGTTAGATATCTATCTGGATACTGAAAGAAGCAGGATGGGCTGACAATTTGGGATTTAGCCGACCAAATTGTATACTTATTGGCTTAAACCACAATATAAAATGATGGTATATTTTATATTGTGGTTTCACGATTCCAGAATTTCATGCCGTTAGGGGCATTCACTCGGTTAAACAAGGCCCCTATTGTTTTTGTCAGTTATTTGAACTGTAATATATTCTGGTAGTCCTTCAAAGGATATATATTTTTTCTTATAAATTTCTCAAAAAGCATTATAAAGATGTCCATTACTTTAATAATGTTGGAAAAAATGTTTCAATCACCATTTGAAAAAGTATTTTTCCGAATGGTCAAAGAAAGAAGCACTCAATTGAAAAGCATGTAAATTGAGCTCTTGAGGGAAAGAAAACCAAAGGAAAAGGTTGGGGAGTTTCAGATTAAAAAAAAAAAAAGTGTGAAGTCAAAAGCGAGGGTGGGGTGAAGAAAGAAAAGGAATGGAGAGCAGCAAACAAAGCTTTCCATTGTTAACCATGTAAAATTAAGAACTAAATATGTATATCTTATGCAGGAAGATAATGCACTGAATTTCTTTTTATTAAATTCTCTTTTGTTTTAAAGTCGTGTTTTGTTGAGTTTTCAATTTACTGAAAGGCCAAGTGGATGGAGTGATCTGTGAATTCAATGGATATACCCATTACTAGACACGGCGATGATCTTATAACAGTGGAGTAATATGCACCCCTGATTATACATCAAACCATCTTGTAGCTGCTGACTATCTAGAATATTTTTATCTTAACTTTTCACGTCATCTTTATTTCTGATGCCATTTACAGTACTCTTTCCTCCATTTATATGTTTTTCAACAACCACCTTAGGATGCAGGTGGCTAGCAAGGAATCACCAGAGGCTGCCATGACTTCCTCCAAAACAGGAAGCAGAAACAGTCACACAGTGGCAATTATTGACAGGCATAAAGACGCACATAATGCCATGCCCTTCTATGCAGGGAAAGTGCCAGTTCAGCCATGGACTCCACTAAATGATTTTTTTTTTTGACAAAATGCAGGTCATATAATCTCTTCTAATATAGGGACTTTGGATATTTGGCTGACTCTTCTGATTTAACACTAAATTCAACTGAACGTTTTAAAATGAAGTTATGTGGCATATGGACACTTGTTTCATACTTTACATCTAAAGGAGAAGAGAAATAATTCAGCCAACTATGTTGTTATTTCTTTTTGGTTATAAACAACTGTACGAATCCTTTAACTAATCTGGATACCATACAACTTACTATATTCACATGAAATAATTTTAATAGAAATGTTTCATAAAATATTGAATTTCAATAAAAATTCCTTTGCTATTTAAAAGGCCAAAGCAAGGCCATAGAATTTTGTGAACTGTATATATATATTCTAAAAGAATACATGCAGTTCAGGAACATACAGACTTTGCACATAGGGTTAAGCACCAAATCATAGTATTAATTAGATGTTTAAGAAGCAAGTTACTTGGCTATACAGGCATTGTGTCTAACACAAAGGAGAACATGACATAAGATAAGATGAAAATTCTGAAGATGAAAAAGAACACTCATGATTTTTTCCCCTTATATTTATTATTATTATTACTATTATTATTATTACTACCACGGGCTACTCCAGGAGTCCTTAGACTCATCGAGGGAGGCCCTAAACATCATGTTCACATAGCTGTTCAACATTCTCACAGTATCTATCATACCTTGCCTTGAACTGGCTCACTGTCTTAGCACCCACAACAGACTCTGGCAGCTTATTCCACTCATTTACCACTCTAAAAGTAAAGAACCCAGCTCTAACACCCCTGCTAAACACGTTCTTGCCCAGCTTCCATGAGTGTCCCCTAGTTCTCCCACCACCAGTCCTGATCTCAAAAATATCATCTGAATTAATCCTATAGAATCCTTTTAGCAATTTGAATGTCTCAATCATATCTCCCCTTTTCCACCTATCAACTAGTTTCTGCAACCAACAAATCTTCAACCTGTTCTCATATGGTTCATTCCATAGACCTGCTATCATCTTAGTCACTCGCCTCTGGATCCTCTCAACCTCCTCCCCATCAAGAAGGAACCGAGGTGACCAAATCTGGGCACAGTAGTCGAGATGAGGTCTTATCAGGGCTCGGTACAGAGGTACAATAACTTGTTTTTCTCTGCTCGTCAAGATATTTTTCAACAACCGAGTGAGTTGATGAGCTGATTTAGCTACTTTCGCAATGTGTCCCCTAAACTTCATCTCCCTATCCACCAACACTCCCAAGTCCCTGGCCTCATCAAGCTCTTGGAGTACAGTTCCACCAATGTGGTATACTGCTGCTAATCTTTTCACTCCGAAATGCATAACCTTACATTTTGTCGCATTAAATTGACATCCATTCTCCTTAGTCCAGAACTCCAATCTATCTAAGTCATCTTGCAAGACTTTGACATCTTCTGCATTCACTATCGCCCTACCCAACTTTGCATCATCAGCGAACAAATGAACTGTCCCACTTAGACCCTTCCCTATATCGTTAATGAACAGATTAAACAGCAGTGGTCCAAGAACAGAACCCTGTGGCATACCACTAGTCACAGGCCGTTTTTTGGACTCTACTCCTGAATAAACTACTCTTTGATATCTCTCCATCAACCACCCAGCTATCCATCTCACCAACCCTATATCCATTCCCATATGTTGTAGTTTACGGATTAGAATTCCATGTGGTATCCTGTCAAACGCCTTTGCCAGGTCCAGTAGTATCACTGTAAACCCATTTCCCTTATCCAGTTCAGCCGTCGCCTTGTTATAAAACTTGAGCAAGTTACTGAGGCATGATCTACCCTTCACAAAGCCATGCTGTCCTCTGTACAGTATCTCATTTTCATCAATCCATTCCTGTATTTTTCCCTTGACTACTTTCTCCAAGACCTTGACAATGACTCCTGATATGCTGATCGGTCGGTAATTTGCAACCATAGTCTTGGATCCTCCTTTATGCAGTGAAACTATTTTCCCCTCTTTCCACGCCTTCGGGACTAAGCCAGACCTGAGACTCAGATTAAACAACATGGTCAAGGGCACTGATAATTCATTAGCCACTTCATGCAAGACCCGTGCCGGTATACCATCCAATCCCACAGATGTATTCACATTAAGGTTCTGTAATAGACTATTCACCTCCACTTCATTCATCACAATTCCCATATAAACTAATGGTTCCTTCATTTTTTCAACGTCACCACCTGGATGATATACTTTTGCAAAGTGCGCGCTCAGTAACTCCACTATATCGACTGGTTCAGTGAACTCTTTACCATCGTCATTCCTTAAAATCATTTTGTCATGTACAGTTTTTTTCTTGCTTGCAGCATATTGAAAGAACTGTTTGGGATTCTCTTTTGCTTGCATAGCTAGTTTCCTTTCATAATCGGCTTTTGCTGTTTTTACCACACTCGTTACCCTTCTGGCCTGTACTTTATACCGTTCGTGTGCCTGCAGGTCACCCCTTTCTTTAAATTCCCTCCATAGTTGTTTCTTTTTTTGCAGCTCAAGCTTAATGGTGTTATTCATCCATTTAACCCCTCCTTGTTTCACTATTCGGACCTTAGGTATACAATCAGCCATAACCTCCTGTAAATGCTCTTTGATCACTTCCCATGCTCTATCGACGTCCAGCCCTTGCAGTTGTACATGCCATGGCACTGATCCAAGCAATCTCCTAAGCTTGTCATACTTGCCAGCACGGTAATTCCACATATACCCTGTCTTAATCACAAATTTCACACCTTTAGCCACCTCCCAGGTCAAGACCTTATGATCACTCTCACCAATAGGTGGCAACATGGTCATATTCATTACAGTCAAATTCTCAGATACTATTACCAGGTCAAGCACTCTCACACCCCTAGTATTTTCAATTACATGCTGTTTCAGATAGTTATCCCTTAATAATTGAATAAAATCCATTTCCTTCCTCACATGTGTCCTCTCCTCCTTCCAATCAATGTTACCATAGTTGAAATCCCCCATAATAATTACCCTCCTTCCACTCATTTCATCAATTTGTTTATGCATACCATCTCCACCATCTATTCCATCACCTGGTCTATAGCAGCACCCAACTGTATATTTTATTCTCCCAGTCTCAATCTCACACCAAATAGCCTCAAATGAGCTCCTTTCACTATCCTGCAATACTTCAATTCTCCTTGGCTGCAGTTCATCAGCTATCATCAATAACACCCCTCCCCCAATTTTATTCTCTCTCTGTCCCTCCTAAACATACTATAACCTACACATTCTATCCCACTAACTATATCATCTTCCGTCAGCCATGTTTCACTAATGCCAATAACCTGTGGCCAGGAAGAGAAAATCAAGGCCAAAAATTCTTCCTTCTTGTTCCTAATATTCCTGGCATTAGTATACATGAATTGCAGTGTTCCCTTTGTCCCACCCCTATCTTGATGCGTTATTCTAAATATCCCATTCCCATTTTTTGTCCTTATTGCTGGCTCAGGTACATTATATACATTTTTACACTCAACTGTCTCACTGATGTCTGGATATCCACTTCCCCCCCTCCTTGGTAGTTCTAGTTTCCCTGGTTCTGCACATCCATTTTCACTTCATTCAGCAACACTTTTTCCAGTCTCCGCACACCAAGTCCATTCAAATGCAGGCCATCCATCTTGTATAAGTCCTTTCGCCCATCAAACTCATTCCACACATCCACAAATTCCACACCACACCGTCCGCATAACCTGCGCATAATATCATTTGCGATTATGGCCCTCCTTCTAAACTCCTCTCTGTCATACCGCGGTAACAGACTCACCATTCTAACTCTGTCACTCTTTTCTTTCGCTACCTTTAACAATACTTTCAAGTCCTCTCTCATAAAAAATTTATCACCTTTCAATTCATTCGTACCAGCCACAATTGTTATTTCTTTCACCCTCTGTTTTTGCACTCTAATGCTCTCACTTACATCCTTAAATTTCGCACCCGGTAAGTACGATTTAGTTACACTCCCATCTATTACTCCTCTTAATAACGAGTCACCATACATTTCAATCACATTATCATTTCCATTAGTATATAAAATTCTGCAACACATGATTTGGGAACCATTGTTGAGAAATATTTGTAGACATTTATAGACAATTAGAAATGAATGGATTTCTAAGGTTCTTTACAGGATATGTGCAGTTTCCTTGTAATTATCTAGCTTCTATTTCTTACCTCCCATCCTTATTTTATCATCATCAAATACTTGATATGTGCTCTTGTGGGAAGGTCCATATGAGTGAAACAAATTCCAATTTGTTTCACTCATATCATAGGAGGCCCCGAGTTATCGTTTATTACAGACGTAATATACAAGATAGGCAAATGTAATTGTGGTAGTACATAGAGATGCCCAACGTATCACATCACAACAAATGCTGGAAGTGGCTGAGCACCTGGAAACCTGGTACTCTATGTTTGCAAATATCTCAATTAGCTGAGCATGGCTGATGTCGTCAATTAAATCGGTAATGTTCGCTTTCAATTGCTGGAGAGGGAGAAAGAGAGAGAGAGAGTGTGTGTGTGGTTTATTGGCATAGACCTTTCCCTTCAATATGTCCCACAGGAAGAAGTCTGACTAAAATCTGGAGACCTTGGTGGCCATATTCCTTCGGATTCTTTCTTTTAAGGTTACACGGTGATCAGTACTCATATTTATAAATTTAGGGACACAAAAACACACATGTTGAACAGATTATTTTATTAATTACTAATAAAATAAAACTTGACGTTTCGACCCCTGTATCGAGGTCATCATCAGAAGAATACAAGTGTATAAGGAACCAAGCTACATGCTCATGCCCTGTATACTGGTAAACTAAATCTACATAGTTAATTAATCCTTTTCCCTTGCCTGACCTCTAGTGATAAAAAAAATTAAAAAAATAAAATAAAATAAATAAAAAAATAATAATAATAAAAAATAATATATAAAAAATAAATAAATACAACTACAATAAACTGCTAAAGTCCTCATGTATTAATATTCTTCTGGATAGTTCGGATTGTTATAATATGATTTCTTTCAGATGCTGTTGAATGTTACATTTTATTTTATATATATATATTTTTTTTTAATCACTAGAGGTCAGGCTAGGGAAAAGGATTAATTAACTATGTAGATTTAGTTCACCGGTATACAGGGCATGAGCATGTAGCTTGGTTCCTTATACACTTGTATTCTTCCGATGATGTCCTCGATACAGGGGTCGAAACGTAAAGTTTTATTTTATTAGAACGTCAAGTTTTATTTTATGTTGAACAGATTATTTTAATAAAATAATCTGTTCAACATGTGTGTTTTTGTGCCCCTAAATTTACAAATATATTCCTTCAGAGATTATGCATTCTTCAAAGAAGCTAGTTAAAACTGACATAGATCTTTTGGATGTGTGACAGGTTATCCTGTCTTGCTGAAAGGAGCCATGTTGTAACTCAATGCTGTCCAACTGAATAACAAATGTGTAGATAATTTCGCAGTACACATCTGTGTTCACTGTCGTTTCAAAGAATTGGGTCCTGTGATGCACATGTGTGACACACTCCTATCTTGAGGTCATGAGGTGGATGTTCATGAATCGCATGTGGATTCGCTTCACCCCCCACCCCACAAGCACGTATTCTGCAAAATGAAGTACCTAGATAGGTGGAACCACTCTTTGTCTGAGAAAAATGTTATGTCCAGGATGTCATCGTTTTCAGCCACAAAGGTCTGAAACCAGTTTTATGACACCCTTTTCGCGAAACAGGGCTCCTGCAGTTCTTACACTACAGATACTCGATATGGGTGAATGCTCCATTTTTTTTGCTGCTCTGTGGCAAATTAAAAGTGATAAGCCAATTTCTTGGGACAGTCACTGTAAGGACTTGCATAACAGGTTGGCATGGCCTGCACTGTTTCCCTGGTCGTTACAGGGCAGTAGCCCCTGTGAATATTCACCAACATGCCTGTTGTCTCCAGTTTTTTTTTTTTTAACCATCTTCTGTATCTGTAACACACTTTTTTTGACAGCACTGCAACGTTAAACTGTTTCCTGAAATTTGAGTGCGTAACCTTGAATGAACTTATAGTCAAATATGATTTGACCAAGAACACTCACTTTCTGCTCAATCATGCACATGTTCACCACACCAAGACTGGCCGCAAACTGAGCATATCAGGGTGTGAGGAACTCAACACTGGAAGTTAGCAACAGTCATATGATGGCCGCAATGCGAAAGCACACACAGGCGAGACATGCTGCATTTAAATGTCTCTATCCATGTCGGTACAACTGTAGTTGCAACCATCTTGTTTGTATATTATGTCTTGGAAGTTTATTTTGCACTTGGATAGATTATATTAAATTTAATTTAATCCTTTATCCAAAGTGTAAGCAAACAAAGTTTGCACCTGAAAATATCTTCAGGATTGAGGTAAGATGGTACAGCCCTTGGCAACTCGTAGCAAAGGAGGACCAAGCTCTGATCACTCCTTGTCTCAGTATCTCCCATAATGCAAAGCACATCTCCTTGCAGACATGTATACTGCTATGCCTTAAGGGAAGGGCCACTACCCAGACCAGATAATTTAATAATAAGGTGGTACACCGGCAACTCGTATAGGTAAATATGACCTCTCCATTGCTTCTGCCTTAGTATCACCACTCTGGGTCTGCCTCCCACTGACGAGACCTCAATAAAGGTCGAAACCGGTCTTTCCCTCAATGCATAGCAGTATACATGTCTGCAAGGAGATGTGCTTTGCATTATGGGAGATACCGAGACAAGGAGTGATGAGAGCTTGGCCCACCTTTGCTACGAGTTGCCAAGGGATGTACCACCTTACCTCAGTCCTGAAGATATCTTTAGGTGCAAACTTTGTTTGCTTACACTTGAATAAAGGATTAAACTAAATTTATTATAGTCTAACCAAGTGCAAAATAAACTTCCAACATCTTTCTCTAAATCCAGAGTAATTTAATAATAAGGTGGTACAGCAGTTGGCAACTCATATAGGTAAATATGACTTCTCCATTGCTTCTGCCTTAGTATCACCATTCTAGGTCTGCCTCCCACTGATGAGACCTCAATAAAAGTCGAAACTGGTCTGGGTAGTGGCCCTTCCCTTAATGCATAGCAGTATACATGTCTGCAAGGAGATGTGCTTTGCATTATGGGAGATACTGAGACAAGGAGTGATGAGAGCTTGGTCCACCTTTGCTATGAGTTGCGAAGGGATGTACCACCTTACCTCAGTCCTGAAGATATTTTCAGGTGCAAACTTTGTTTGCTTACACTTGGATAAAGGATTAAACTAAACTTATTATATATTATGTCTGTAATAAACGATAACTCATGGCCTCCTACAAGTGAAACAGCCTGTACAAGCAACTAATACTATGAACTTCGTTTTAACAACTTAATCACCAAATTTACCTACATTTTGCTGGCATATTCTTAACATAAATTTTTAAAATATAATCAAAATATTAAATAAACAAACCAAATAACCTTGTTGTAACGGGCCAGTTCATTAATTAAACACATTGGTGTCTTCTCTTTTATGTTTGCCAGAGTTACGGTGGGCTGAGTACTGCCACCACCAGCAGAGGGGGCGGGTGCTGTGCTGTTGGGGACAGTACCTCCAGAAGCTGTCATACGTGGCTGACCCTGAGGTGGGACAGGAGTTGCTGAAAGGCCAGAAGTTGAAACACCACTTAGAGGTGTACCCTGTAATGCTAATGGGTGGTCTCCCATTGGCCCTAAGGAAGAGTGACCAGGAGGAGGAATGGTGGGAGGAGTAGGCCCAGTGGCACCTCCTGCCTGGGTTAAGTTCACTCCTACCATCATGCTACCACCTAAAAAAAGAAAGAATTATAATCTTTAAAAAAAAAAGCAAAACAAATAAACTAGCATTCAGTGACTTTTTCCACTAATATAACCCTTAGTCCCCAAAGTTACTAATATGCTATAAGTTTACAACTTTTTAGAGGTTAGATTATGAAATTACTATTTGAAGACTACCACAGGTCAGATCCTCATTCATATAATGGATCTGCAGTAATCTCTTATGGTGGTGCACATGAAAATCACTTGAACCTAATCTAGAAAACCACAGTCATTAAATTCTCCAAAATATACATATAGTATTTAAAAAAAATCTATAGCTTTTAAACAAAAAATGAACTGCTGCAATCAAATTACATGACAGTTGACAGTAGTAAGCAATCATAAAATTCTGTACTAAAGAACATATCAGTGATATTATTTACCTTAAATTAATGGAACTTGTTTTTTTATTATTATTATTATCAATTCCACATATGAGATGTTGCAAGACCTATAGCATACCAGTGTCACGTGTGAGCAACTGGTCAAGAAGGAAAAAAAAAAAAAACTGTTGATGTTTTGTGAATAACTGAAGGTTGTGGACCTTTGGTTATTGGTTAAGGTAATTAATTTCCTTTGCATTTAGCATCCATGTTTCATAGCCATATGTTAATATAAGAAGAATACATTGGTTAAAAACTTCTCTCTTTAGGCATAAAGGTAGTTGGCTTTCTTGGAAGTTTCTCTGCTCGGTTATACTACAAATTAAAGATACCGAGAAATTATATTCTTGTTTTCATCCTTTATCCAAGTGTAAGCAAACAAAGTTTGCACATAAAGTAACTTCATGACTGGGCTACTTATATATAGAGGTTAATGACTTCACATCAATTGCCTTAGTATCCCAACAATGCAAGGCGTTGTTGGGATACTAAGATACTATGCATAGCATTATACATGTCCTTACAGACATGTATAATGCTATGCATAGCCCTTCCCACTACTTTAACGGTAGTGGGAAGGACTACTACCCAGACTGGTTTTGAACTCTGAGGTCTCATTAGTGGAAGCCAGACCCAGAAGTGATACCAAAGTTGAAGTAATGAAGAAGTCATATTTCCATATACAAGTAACCAAAAAAAGGTGTCACATCTTATTATTAAAATAAAGTGGATTAGAGGTAGATACTGGAACTTGTTCCAGAGATTAGGGATAGATGGAAAGTTTTCTGCTTGGTTATACTATAAATTAAAGACGCCAAGAAATTATATTGTTGGTTTAATTCTTTATCCAAGTGTAAGCAAAGAAAGTTTGCACCTGAAGTAATTTCATGACTGAGCAACTCGTATACAGAAGCTAATGACATCACATCATTTGCCTTAGTATCACATAATGCAAAGCACACCTCCTTACAGACATGCATAATGCTAAGGCAAGTGATGTGAAGTCATTAGCTTCTATATACGAGTTGTCCAGTCCTTATACTTGGATAAAGGATTAAACTAAGAATATAATTTCTTGGCATAACCAAGTGGAAAAACTTCCAACATCTATCTCTAATTCAGAGTATTTTAATAATAAGGTGTAAAAACCTTTTGGATGCTCGTATATAGAAACATGACTTCTGCATTACTTCTGGGTCTGGTCCCCACTGATGAGACCTCAATAGTATTCTATAAGGCAAAGCACATCTCCTTACGAACATGCATAATGCTAAGGCAAGTGATGTGAAGTCATTAGTTTCTATATATACGAGTTGCCCAGTTAGGAAATTACTTCAGGAACAAACTTTGTTTGCTTCCCTTCCCTTCATGTGTCATCACCTATCCAGGAGGTTGGCTACCATGATGCGACTCATGGCCGACTACAGGCGTAAAGACATATGGTGAGGATCCTATCTCTTCCACATATTGTTGTAAGTATTCATAGCTGTAAATCCATGTGTGTTCATGGGGCCGGTTTGTCTTCTTGCGGGAGGAAAAACCTCGGCTAAACTGGGAAGAAAAACCTTGTTGTCCACGCCCAGGACCAGCTAACTTGGCTATGGCTGAAGATCCTTGAGCTCCTCACATCATCAACGGAATCGAACCTAGGACACTCCTTCCCCAGGCATATGGTTGCGAAGCGCATAGGCTAACCATGCAGACTTTGTTTGCTTACACTTGGATAAAGGATTAAACTAAGAATATATTACTAACTATTATAATAACGGAATTAACTCACATAAATTTTCTTTATTCGTAGAATTTTCACCTGTATCACAGGCATAATCAGTACAGGTACAAGGCTAATTAAATTCTTTAAATTTATTTAATTATTATTATTATTTATTTAATTATTCAATTATAATAATTTAATTTTTTTTAAATATATATATACAGTAAAACCCCTTTTTTTACACTTTTTAGGGGACTGATGAAAAAAAAAAGTGTAAATAGCAGGAAATGTAAAAAAATCATTAAAAAAGGCTAAAAGCTGACTTACTGTTAGTATGTGAGTCTACATACTAGATTACAAAATTTAATAACTGAAAATAAACGAATTTACAATTACTTACATTTATCTATTCAAAAAAATCTTTAATTGTTGATTGTTTTTTCTTTTTCTGCACTCTTATAAGTTCCACCTGCCTCTCCACAGTGTATAAGGCATTAAATGCCCTATCGTCTCCTGATGCACTTGCAATATACCGCCTCAAAACAGAGATAGCTTCCATTGCACTTCTTCCTCTTCTTCACCAAGGTGGTTGGAAAGGATGTCCTCTGCACTTGGTACCATTGATGTGATCATATCAACATCAACATAGTCTTGAAATGAGGAAAACTCATCCATTACATACCAGTTGTTGGATACTGACATATCTTCTTCCTCCTCTTCTGCAAACGTAACTCCTGCCTTGCGGAAACAGTTGGATATGGTTTCAGAGTAATATGCAACCATGCTTTGGCCACATAATGCATGGCATCAAGGATTGATAATTGATATGGTCATTTGTTTTGGGTCCATACAATTATCATGCATAAACACAGCTTTTTCAACAAGCATTTTTCTATATTTCCATTTAAATGCATGGATAATGCCCAGATCCAATGGCTGAACTCACTTGTACAATTAGGGGGAAAGAACAACACTAATCTAATGTTTCTGAGCTGCAGATCTTTAGGGTGTGTGCAGGACATTTGTCTAACAGTAGTAATATTTTGTGGTGATTTGTCCCTATTTTAGCATCCAGAACAGTGGATGTGAAGATTCTGCTGGCCATCCATCCATGCTGTGCTGTTGGCATCATACTTAGGCAGATTTTTCACGTTCTTAAAACACCTTGGCTTTTTAAATTTACCAATTACCAGTGGAGGTAATTTTTCGGATCCATCAGCATTGACCATGAGCAAAACAGTTGCCCTCTGCTTGCTGAGTTTTCCACCATGACACTTCTCTCCTTTAAAATACAATGTTTTACTTGGCAGAATATTATAAAAGAGGCCAGTTTCATCAACATTGAAAATATTTTTCGGTTCGTAGTCCTGAATAATAGTCTTTAGTTCATGTTTCCACTGGTTTACAATTTCCCCTGCAACACTATCACTTTCTCCGCACACTTGATTATACACAATATTGTGACGAGTCTTGAAACAATCAATCCATCCATTTGACGCAGTAAAACCATTAATCCCCAACCTCGCAGCAAATTCAAGGGCTTTTGCTCGGAGTATAGTACCATCGACTGGAATACCTGACGCTCTCGTAGAAACAAACCACTCCACCACAAGTTTATCCAATTCATCGTATGTCGATGTCCGGATATATTTTCGTTTTTTTGACATAGTTCCAGATTGCTTTGCATTGAGTTCAATGCTTGACTGTTTTTTACTATTGTGTTCAAAGTGGACACAGAGAGATCAAGATCTTTTGCTAACTGAACACGTGTTCCGGCATGCCAATCTATATGTCGCAGAATTGCCATCTTTTCTTCTACCGAAATACATCTTCTGTCTTTTTTCTCCATGTTACTAACATGGATAATCTACCACCGCAACTTGCAAGCAACTATCACACGCTAAATTACTTACCAGAAATTCTGCAATATCGATTTGTACTGTGATTGAAAATCACGGTATCGCTCATCACTACTGCAAGCATGCAACCACAGTCATGGTGGAAATGAAACTACAGCCGAAAGCAACGCCACCTGAGAACAGAAATTCGCAGATTTCTGCAGAAATCTATTTGAAAATTGGTATTGCAACCTGGAAAACAATACATCGTGAGAACAGGACTTAAGATGAGACCAATGGAAAATGATGTAAATGGCAGGAAAACGTAAATTGCGGGAACGTAATAACAGGGTTTTACTGTATGTATACAATTATATGTTAGGAAAGATCTGCTGCTTTATAAAGTACTATCTCCCACAAGGGGGGAAGACGTAGACCATCAGATCTGTTTAGGTTAGGGGAGTGAAGTAATGTTTCACATGTTTCTTTGAATTGCCGTTCCATTAGGAACCGACTTTTGTGAATGACTTTTTTCTTGTTCCACTTAATTCTCTGTCTGGTGTTGATGGCATGTTCTGCAATTCCAGACTGTTCGGGTTCACGGTACCGGATGATTGCAGAACATGCCATCAACACCAGACATAGAGTTAAGTGGAATAAGACAAATGGAATGGCTATACAAAGAAACATTACTCCTCTAATCTAAACAGATCTGATGGTCTATGTCTTCCCCCCTTGTGGGAGATAGTACTTTATAAAGCAGCAAATCTTTCCAGACATAATAATTGTATACACATATATATATTTTTATATATATATATTAGGATAACCAAGTAATTTTATAAACTTGGTTATTTGGTAATTATAAATTTATTACATTTATATATATATATATATAAAATTAATTATTATAATTGAATAATTATTTAATAATTAAAAATAAATAAAAAATAAATGAATAAATAATAATAATAATTAAATAAATTTAGAAAATTTAACCTTAGCTACTTAGGTGGCACTTTGTGAATATAACAGTTATTGTTTAATTAGCCTTGTACATGTACTGATTATGCCTGTGATACTCAGGTGAAAATTCTACAAATAAAGAATAAACGTGAGTTAATTCTGTTATTATAATAGTTAGTAATATGTCTATTCACGGGAGATCCTTACTGACACTTATATTAAGAATATAATTTCTTGGTATCTTTAATTCATAGTATAACCAAGTGGGAAAACTTTCAACATCTATCTCTAATCCAGAGTATTTTAATAATAAGGTGTAAAAACCTTTTGGATACTCGTATATGGAAATATTACTTCTGAATCTGGTTCCCGCTGATGAGACCTAAATAAAGGTCGAAATCAGTCTGGGTTAGTGACACTTCCCATAATGCATTGCATTATTCATGTCTGTAAAGAGACTTGCTTTGCATTATGGGATACAAAAGCAAGTGATGTGAAGTCATTAGCTTCTATATACAAGTTGCCCAGTTCTGAAATTACTTCAGAAGCAAACTTTGTTTGCTTACACTTGGATAAAGGATTAAACCAAGAATATAATTTCTTGGTATCTTTAATTTATAGTTATTTTTGACTTGAGTGGTACTGACTGCATATATTTAAGTTACCTAATGTAGTATATTTGTATTAAAATTCTGATATCCCACAAATGAACTTATCACTTATAAAAGAAGCGATGGAAACCACTGCAATTCACATCGCAGGAAAAATTAAGTGAACTTATCTCGATGTTAGACCCTGTGAACTTAAGAATGGTATAAATTCCACCTGTTTCATCTTGAAGTTAAAATTAATAAACTTTCCTGGACTATGAAAAGAACTGTCATTTTCAAGAATAGCAATGAAAAAAAGCATATTGGCAATGCACAATGATTAACTGAGCAGAAGTTGCTCTCTTGTATTTCCAAACATACAGAAAAGTAAAAAGAATGTCATGGAACGTTTATAAGCATTCAACTGTTTGGAGTTAGGAAAAGAACACATAGGAAGAGAAATTGAAGAGCTTCAGTGTCTTCAAATATATAAAGACTAAACAATAATTACAAGAAAGGTTATAAATGGAAGACAAAGAGGATATCCTTTAATGAAGAAATAAGTGAAGTTATTAATACCCATTAATCCATATGGGATTTAATTCAGTTAGAGCTGAAAGGAACTTTATTACTCTCCAGTTTTTATAGAAATGGGCCCAGTTAAGTTTATTTAATATTCTAAGTCTGATAAGTGATTTAAAACAGCTGATATAGTTTTAGATATACCTTCAGCAAATATGCTGATACTTTTGTATATAAAGTAAATTTGTTCAGAAGTGATAAAGCCGTTGATATCATTATAAGTGATTTATTCAGCAGAGTTTGCTGTGACTTTAATATAGAAAGTGAATCAAGTTATTGAAACGTCTTGAATGAGTGAACGAAGACAAGAATCTTCCATGTTCCATGATTTGAGATGCAAGAGTATAGTGTGCTTAAGTCCTAGTGTCCTGGAGTGCTTAAGGGTCAAAGCTGTATAACTGAGAGGAGACCTCCACATAGCCTTTAAAGGAACGTGGAGAACCGACCAGGGCTTCTGACCTAATGTCCAATCCTCACCGTGGTGCACCCTGTTGGGTATCTACCTGGATACTGAACGAACTAGATTGGGCTGGCAATTTGGGATTTAGCCGACCAAATTGTATTCTTATTGGTTAAACCAAAATACAAAATGATGGTCCAACATGGCAAAATTTCATGCCAGCTGAGGCGTCGCCAGGTTAAACAAGGCACCTGTTGTTTTTGCCAGGGAACCAGGGCGAACAGCGAAAAGTCAGCTACTGGAACAAATCTGAAAACACACCCCAACTCAACATCACCAGAGTTAAAGATCGGTACTATCAACATAAGAAGCCTGAATGGCAAAGAAATGGAGCTAGCTGAGGAATTAGATAAGTGCCAGAGCGACATAATAGGGGTGACTGAAACAAAAGACAAAAACTGGTGAGATGTTTTTGAGCAATAAATACAAAATGTTATATTCAGGCAATGACAATCAAGCAAAAGAAGGAGTAGCCATAGTATTCAACACAAAATATAAGGCTAATCTTCTTAAATGGCAGGCAGTCTCATGTAGAGTGATGTGGGCAAATATGAGAATGGGGAACTGGACAATGAGACTTATTTGTGCCTATGGTCCCACAGAAGGTTCTACTTAGGTAGAAGTAGAGGAATTTTTTGAGGCTTTAGAAAAAGCAACTGACACAATGAAAAAGGAAAAGTTGGTCCTTGTTGGGGATCTAAATAGCAGAGTAGGAAATGATTGTCAGCCATAAAAATATTTAGAGAAAATTTGGAGAAAAGAGCAAAGCTAATAATAATGGCAAATATCTGTTGGATTTCTGCTCAGGACACGGACTGGTTATTACTAACACCATATTCCAACATAAAAATGTGCAAATTCACATGGAGAGAAAAGGCAAGGAATAAGAAAAGTCTCATTGACTATGTTATTGTTGATAGTGATGTTTTCTCCCTAGAGCAGGACACCAATGTACAGAGTATCTGAAATTGGAAGTGATCACTATTTAGTCTTGAGCAGGATAAAATTGAATTTCATATTGAAAAGAATAACATGCAAGAAAGTTTTAAAGAAGCGAATAAAAGTTGAGCAGCTCTCAGATGTGAACTGTAGACTAAAATGCACAAAGATTATTGAAGAAAAAATGAAAGAGTTTGAGAACAGGAACCAAACCTTGGAGATTCAGTGGCAAGCCTTGAAGAAAACCCTGATTGATTCAGCTAGAGAGGCATGTGGTGAAGTTATCTGCAAGGATAGAAAGATTAGAACTCCATGGTGGACACAGGAAGTTAAAGAGGCAGTGAAGGAAAAGAAGAAAGCATATCAAAAGTTTAGCTAGTTTTACATAGTAAAACTAACTAAACAAAAGTCATAGGAGGAATTTGGCAAGAACATAGAAAATAATTATCATGAAGGTGGTAAGATATTGTGGAGGTTGTTGAAGAAGCTTAGAAATAGAGGAAAGAGTGCTGTAAAAGGAGTTAGAGATAATAAAGGTGACATGAAAAAGGGAGAAAAAGATAATAAAGGTGACATGAAAAAGGGAGAAAAAGATATCCTTGAAGTATGGAATAATTACTTAAAAAAATTGCTAAATGAAACACGCAATGATAGCACAATGGTAAAATACACTCAACAGGCATACAGTCAGGAATACATATCCATACTTGAAGTAGAAACAGCTATCAAAGGCTTGAAATGTGGAAAGGCAGCAGGAGTAGATGATATTCGACCAGAAATGCTGAAGCATGGTGGTATAAAAGTCTTACAGTGGCTGCACTGCATAGTTCAGAAGGCCTGGACAGAGGGACAAATTCCCGATGATTGCAGTAGAGCTCTCATAGTACCCATATATAAAAAGGGAAATAAAACTGAATGTGAGAATTACAGAGGTATTTCCCTACTGAATGTTCCTGGTGAGATATATGCAACTATACTTGATAAACTGTTGAGAAGAATTGCAGAAGAAAAGCTTGTGAAGAACAAGCTGGATTCAGTTCAAATAGAGGCTGTCAGGATCAGATCTTCACTTTACGACAAATAGTTGAGAAAGAATGGGAATATAACAAACATCTGTATTTAAGTTTTGGCGATTTGGAAAGAGAGAGAGAAGCTGTTCAATACGCTACAGTTATATGGTGTCAATGGGGCATTATATCAAGCAATACTTAGTCTTTATTTGAGTTGTAAGTCAGTAGTTAGAATTGAAGGAAGTACAGGAAGATGGTTTAATGTTAAATCTGGCATGAGACAAGGATGTACATTATCCCCTCGGTTATTCATTATCTATATGGATCACATTATGAAGGAAAATGGTATTAAACATGATATCAAAATTGGAGATGTTAATTTCAGCTCTTTGTTTTATGCGGATGATGTTATACTTCTAAATAAATCCGCTACAAGTCTGCAAGATTCTCTGACTAAATTGAATAACTGTTGTAATAGATAAGGTATGAAGGTCAGGAATAAAAAGACAAAGATAATGAAAATAGGCAGAATCACTGAAAACGTCAACTGTGTTGTGAATGGAGAACCTGTGGAACAAGCAAAACATTTCTGCAAGTTAGGCATGATTTTTAGTGAAGATGGTAAGTTAAATATAGAAACAGACAACAGAATCAACAAAGCTGGTATGGTAGGAAGTCAACTGAATAAATTCATATAGAATAAGAGAGAAATTAGTCAGAACACTAAATTAGCTGTATACAAGACAGTGCTCAAATAAGTTTCAACCTATGGATCTGAGAGCTGGGTCAGAAGTAATACACTTGACCAAAGACTAAAGCCGCATATGAGAGTCCTGAGAAAGATCAGGGGAGTGAACAGATGGCATCAATGGCAATATCATATTAAAAAAGAGGATATTAGGAAAGAACTAGACATTGTCAGTGTCCAGGAATGTGTTAGCTGAGCTAATCTCAGGTGGTATTGTCACTTAAACAGAATGGGCGAGGAAAGATTAGCAAAACAAGTGTTCGCTGCCAGGTTGGCAGGAAAATGCCCCAGAAGAAGACCAAGATATAGGTGGATCAATAAGGTACAAAGTGCCTTAGATGACAGAAATATAAGATCCGAGAATGTTGGAGTCTTGAGAAGTAACAGACTGAATTGGAGGAAATTTGTAGATAAGAAGTTAGTAATGATGTAAATTTTTCATGTAGCACTATCATATCCTGTACACCCCTTGAGGTTACATGGCAGGAACTTGATGATGATGAGTATAGTGCGAGAGATGTAATGAGATAAGATGATGCAAAAGTTTAATGTGAGACCATGCCTTACTTACTGTAGCATGAAGTGGCGTGAAAATGTGTGTTTGGTCTTTAGAGCAAGGTTTCTGGAACTGGTAAAAATTCAATAAAAAATTTTCAAAAAAAAACATATAAAAGCAATAAAAATAGAAAACAAAACATCCTTAACCCACTCACAGTATGAATGTACTACAGATTTATAGAAGCCTTTCCTGGGCGGGAGCCACAAAAAAAGTTTGATTTGGGTTGCTGTCATATTATTATGTTAGTCTTGCCCCTGTGTAAATTCAAGAAAGAATTAAATTTCTGTAGGAGGCAAGAGACCCAAGTTCTAGAAGTTTTATCCATAAAGGATAACTGTTAGATTATAAATTAAAGAAGCCAAGAAATTATATTCTTGGTTTTATCCTTATCTAAGTGTAAGCGAACAAAGTTTGTGTGTGAAGTATCTTCATGACTAGGCTACCTGTACATAGGGGCTAATGACTTCACACGAACTGCCTTAGTATCTCATAATGCAAAGCACATACATATCCATATCCTTACAGACATGTATAATGCTATGCACTATGCAAAGGGCCACTACCCAGACTAGTTTTGACCTTTATTGAAGTCTCATCAGTGGGGGCCAGTTGAAAGAAATGCAAAGTCATATTTTCAATATATTTTTAAATATATAATTTTTTACGTATATTCTCTAAACAGGAATGGTAAAAAATTGATTGACTTGGTAGTTTATAATAACCTTAAAGTACTGAATTCTTTCATAAATATACTTGGGCAGCAAGAGGATGGAAATCAATATTATATTACTTGATCTTAAATGAAAAGACATCAAGGCTCACTTTAGATGTCAGAGTTCAAAGAGGATATGAAATAAGCAGTGACCACTTTCTCATTAAAATAAAATTACGATTACCATCTAAATGGCTACAAATAACAAGAACAGAAAGAAAATTTTAAATATTTGTTTATAAAACTAGATTATTAAATGACACAAATATACAATGCCGATATGAACAAAGAATTAACCAATATTTAGATAAAACAAAACAAAATAAAGAAATAGAATGTTTATTAATTAAATGAAGAGCCAAAGGCTTCAATTCGGCAACATATAAACTTATTAAGGGATATTACATCCCATATTGTTTCATAGCCGAATAAGAAACTCAAAGCGTTTCATGGTGAATATAGTAAATATATAAAGTTCGGCAAGTCCAAGTGTAAGCAAATACCTGGATAGTGTTGCAACTGACCCTTTAGGGAATGCAACACTGAGGCAACTCATGGTAAAGGTGGAGCAAGATCCGATCACTATTCTTGATATTTCCCCATAATGTGAAACCCAGCTCCTAGGAGCTGTATTACTTACATTATGAGTGAGAGAAGGTCACTACCCAGACCGGTTTCAACCTTTATTGAGGTCTCATCACTGAGTAGGTAGACTTAGAAATACCAAGTTTGCAGCAAACAGAATTTACATATACCCTACTATGAGAATTGCCAAGAAGGTGTCCTAATAAATTATTAATTATATGAAGAGCCAAAGGCTTCAATTCGGTGACATATAAACTTATTTAAGTTAAGGGATATTACATCCCATATTGTTTCATAGCCGAATAAGAAACTAAGAGAGTTTCATGCCAAATATAGTAAATATATAAAGTTCGGCGAGTCCAAGCATAAGCAAATACCTGGATAGTGTTGCAACTGACCCTTTAGGGTCAGTCGCAACACTATCCAGGTATCTGCTTACTATATTCGGCATGAAACTCTTTGAGTTTCTTATTCGGCTATGAAACAATATGGGATGTAATATCCCTTAACTTAAACAAGTTAAATTACGCTTGGACATAAACCGCAAAAATCAGGCCTTGCTCAACATGGAGTTGAAAACCCAAACCACAAGATCCACTGGGAAAAGACAAAACTCCTACACAGATCTTCATATAAATATGAACGCTCATATAAAGAAAGTGCTGAAGCCATACTTCACAGACCAAATCTAAATCGTAATGGTGTTCTTGCCATCCCTAAAGTATAGGAAATTGTCATACAAAATTGTGTAAAAAAAAAAAAAAAACTGCAATTTAATTTTAATTTAATTCAATTTAATCTAATTTAAGTTCAGGCCACAGCGCACCACTGCACACAATTTGGATTCCATTGTACATACACACCCTATTCTTTGTGTCATTCCTAGTATTGTTCTACTATACTGATGATGTCCTAAGATACCTAGGACGAAATATTTACGTAATAAAAAACCTACTACTGTGGTTCACGTGTGTTAATTTTAGTCATGAATTCTCCACAGGTTTCTCTATATAATCAATAAATAGTTATTTTCTTATCAATCTGTGTTCGCATCAACACCGTTTAAATCCAATTCAACATGTGTGATGAACACATAAGCCTATCCACGCGGTTAAAGATCAAATGATGAACTATCATGTACAAGAGAGATAAACCAGGAGTACGATGAGATGTTTCCTTTCAGCAACTCTTTTTATTTATCTAAATGAAATAATAATAAAATGGAATAAAAATTTCCATCAGGGTATTAAGCTTTCTCCTACTGTGAACTTAAACATGCTCCTTTTTGCTGATCGCCAAATAATAATTACAAATTCTGAAGATAACTTACAGAAAGATATTTCAAATTTAAATGTGATAGCCAAAGATTATGGAATGATATCAAAAACGATGGCCTTTAAAGGACACGATCCAATAAGTGTTTTTCTTGTGACTATGTTTGTGTGTTTCCTTTTGTAAATTAAAGATAATTTTGGTTATAAAGGTGTGCAAAGAATCAATCTCTTATTAATGATTTAATTTAGAAGATAAGATGTTTATGTAATACCCTTAGATACTAATCTGTGTGCAAGTTGAATTTGTACTTTAGTTTCAGATATTCTTTTTTATTTTAAAATTAAGAGACAAACCACTCAGAATGGAGGGTTGCATTCTATCAAGTTGCATCTCATACTAAAGGTGCAATGTGACAGAATTGCACAAAAGAAAGTAATAACACCTACATGAAGGTTTCAGGCAAGTGACATTAATTTAAGCTAATGTAACATTTTGAAATTTAAACTATGGATTTTCATTTTTATAATTTCAAACTCTTCTAGTTTTCTTCTTTCTTATATGTCTCCTATTATTAACATTTGCACCTTTTCAAGTTGTAATTTCCAATTATTTGTGATCTGTCATCAAAGTATGATTTCCAGTCATTTGGATTGTTCTGTTTCCATTGTTCTCTTTTTCAGAATTCCCCTTATTTACTGACAGATACAATTTTCTCCAAAATTTATCTTTGTTCAGTAGAATATCTTGTTCAATGGTTATTAAGTTTAATATACTTAAGTATTCTCCCTGCTACCATACATTTCAGCCTATGATAGAAGAGGGGAAATAAATTAAGATCCAATTAATTCTAAAAAGTTTTACACTTGGTTAGAAATTAAATTAAACTTGCTAAGAAATTATATTCTTGTTTAATCCTTATTCCAAGCATAGGTAAACCAAGTTTGTGCATGAAGTATTTTCATGACAAGGTTACTTGTATATAGAGGCTGATGACTTCACATTAATTGCCTTAGTATCTCATAATGCAAAGCATACTTCCTTTCAAAAGTGTATTTTGCTATGCATTATGGGAAAGGTCATTACCCAGACCTTTACTGTAGTATTGTTAAAGTGTGGGGATAACTTGCCAAAAACTCCACTTTTAATTTTACTTAGTGACCATAAAGAATCATTATTAAACTCATCACTCCTCCCGACTGGAATTAATCTAGGGCAGGAAACTCATTGGTGGCTCTTCTACCAAGGGAGCCAGACCCCAGAAGAGATACTAAAGTTGAATTAATGCAGAGGTCATGTATTTCTCAAATACATGCATTCAATAGGTGTATCACCTTATCATTGAAATACTCTGGACCAGCAATAGTTGCTAAAAGTTTTTCCATTTGATTAGAAATTAAACTAAATTTGTCAAGAAATTATATTCTTGTTTAATCCAAGCATAAGCAAACAAAGTTTGCATGTGACATATCTTCATGACTAGGATACTTGTATATACAGGCTGATGACTTCACATCAGTCTGCTTGCTTATACTTCAATAAAGCAGGACTAAATATAATTTCTTGGCAAGTATAATTTACATTCTGACCAAAAACATGCTATTCTTGGTCTGGCTCTCACTGATGAGTCAATAAAGGTCAAAACCAGCCTGGGAAGTGATTCTTCTCATAATGCATAGCATACACTTCTGAAAGGATGCGTGCTTTGCATCATGAGATACTAAAACAAATTATGTGAAGTCATCAGTCTCTACATACAAGTAGCCAAGTCATAAATATACTTCCCACATCAAACTTCGTTTGCTTACACTTGGAAGCAGGAATATAATTTCTTGACAAGTTTAACTTAAGATCCAATTAATGTTTGCCTAATTGGTGTGTGTGTGTGTGGGGGGGGTGATCCCAAAAGACCTGTTAAAGCTAGGTGTAAGACAAGTGGAAGCTATAGTTACCCAAGTGAATGTCAATGCCATTTTGGGTATTTATTTCCGAAGAATCTGCATAGGAGGAGCTGATCTTTTTTCCTCCCTAAATTTACTACAGTGAACCTTGTGCTATAACAAAGTATTTTACTGATTCTTAGGGATTTGCTATAACAAGTGTTTACTGTATCCAATTACAACAAGGATTCCAACATTGAACCTTAGCCTGCTCCTAACTGTCTAGCTATTAGATGTTACTAGATGATCCTGTCATCTGTTAACAAATTTTCTACCCATCTAACTAGGTGATCATTAATACTAACATGTTTTAATCAGTACGTTCTTATGTGGAATGATATCAAAGGCTTTGCTAAAATAAAAAAATCACACCAGAGTCCATCTCTAGTCCTAATCATGTGGTAAATGGTCTATTTCCCTTGTGACTTCATGAAAAGTAAACAGATTTGCAATAACTTATCTTCCTTAACAAACCCATGCTCTGCCAAGCTCAATAAGTGATCCTATCCTGGATACAGTTCCTAATAATCCATTATTATAAATATAACATTAAGAAGACTCACAAGTCTGTAATTCTCCACTTTGCATGATGAACCACACTTATGAATTGGAATAATCCTTTCAAACTTCTAATCGGAAAGTACTATTCTTATCTCAGCAAATCACTGCTGAAATTTATGTTTAAATTGTTAAAAAAATAAAATAAAAATAACATAATATTTCAGCAAAGAGAGATAAATTAAGTCACCATACCTGGAGGTTTATTGATGCCCTGAGGAGATAAAAGAGCTGCTGCCAAGTTATTTGGATTCATTATTTCTGTTAAAAAAATAAAACTTTATATATGAAATCATTAAAAATACAAAGGAAAATATTCTTACAAAAATTTTTAATAATTTTTAGCTATTTAAATGTTTCAATGATAATATTAGTCATAATTTAATAAATTTAATTTAATCCTTTATCCAAGTGTGAGCAAACAAAGTTTGCACCTGAAAATATCTTCAGGACTGAATATGGTGTTGTACTATCTTACCAGAGTAGGTAGTACAACACCGGGCAACTCGTAGCAAAGGTGGAGCCCTATCCTAGTGTCTGCTAAACATGCCAAATACATCTCCTTGAGGATATGTATTTGGCATGTTTAGGCCAAATACATATTTGCCAAAAGGTGTGCCACCTTTTTTTTTTTTATTAAATTACTCTGGATTTAGTGAAAGATGTTAAAAGTTTATTTTTCACTTGGTTAGACTATAATAAATTTAAGAGAATGAAGATAAATTTAAGATAAATGAAGAGACCTCAATAAAGGTCGAAACTAGTCTGGGTAGTGGCCAATCCCTTAATGCATATCCGCAAGGAAATGTGTTTTGCATTATGGATAGGAGTTTTAGATACTAGGATAGGAGTGTTGGTAGCTTGCTCCAACTTTGCTACGAATTGCCCGATGTTGTACTACCTAACCCGGTAAGGCAGTACAACACCATATTCAGTCCTGAAGATATTTTCAGGCACAAACTTTGTTTGCTCACACTTGAATAAAGGATTAAACTAAATTTATTATAGTCTAACCAAGTGAAAAATAAACTTAGTTATAATTTAGCTCATGAATTTTATTTTTCTAATTAAAATTACTTAGTAGATAGAAAAATGTTCCAGTAATGAGGAAAGAATTTAATTATGCATCCATTTTATGAGTCTCTAAAGTAAAGAATCATGAAATGGAAATATGAGCCTATAAGCAGAGATATGACTTAGGCATAATAATTCCAATTAGATCACTGGCAAAATTTAGTTGTCTGCAGAGGGGCAAAAAAAAGTGGCCCAGAGCTATAACTTCTGTGCTATGAAGTGCAGATTTCATATGTGCCCTCCCTTTCCTGAAGTTAGATCATATCAACATGGTACTCAACACACCAACTTGTTGATCCAAAGTGTAAAACTTGGCATATTTCAGTGGTGAAACAACTCACAATACCAGTTTATTGGTATTTCTCTCTTTAACCATTTCTAATCATCATCTCAGCTTCACATCAAGAAATAACTGCTATCCTGATTGCTGAGTAAATAGTCTCTCAGCTCTTCACAGGTTGTGAGTTTGAATCCTACTGAAAAAAAAAAAGCATCGATGTTAATGAACGTCTTTGTGTGACAGATAAATACCATCACCTTGTGTGAACCCATAACCCTGATTACTGCAGCCCTGAAGTGTTCAATGTTTATGAGTACTTTAGCCCATGCACTTTAATAATTTTGTGCAATGGGTTTATTAATACATTTCATGGGAAGATCTACACTTCTTCTTTGGTGCATCAATCCAAAGATTGGTAGTTATAGCAGCACATCATAACATCCTGTCTTGTGACCCCCTTTTTATCTTTTCATAACTCTTAGCACTGGTTAACATCATTATGTTATTTATATATGAAATTCTGGTCTGTCTCGTGGTTTCTTTCCTTCTACAGTCCCCCCCCCCATGCCTCAGATGGTGTCCAATTAGGCTTTTTTTCTCTGATTGATGTGGTTCATTAGACCGCTCTTCATTAACTATATTTAGAACTTCATTACTTTTTCTTTCTGTCCACTAATTTTCATCAACTTTCTCCAGCACTAAAGTTCAAATGCCTCCAAATTTTTGATGTCTTGTTTTGTTAGAGTCCAGGCCTCACAACCATATAATGCAATAATGCTATATATTTATGTTTTCACTAGCCTTTTTTAAGCTGGGTGCTAAGTCCTTTACTGATTAAAATGTTTCTTTTGTTATAGAATGCTTTTTTGGCCAAGATTATTCGTGCTTTAATATCTGATTGTTTCTTCCATCCTTTGTGATAAGACTTCCAAGATATTTAAGATACCTGTTGTATCAGGTTATTATTTATTTTCAGGTTTATTTTCATTGGATCTGCTTTACTTGTAATTAATAGTTTTGTTTTCTTATAATTAATTTTTAGGCTGTACTGTGCGAAAATTTCTTCCATCTTTGTCAGGGTTTCAGTTTGTCTTCGCTATAACCGCCATATCATCTGCAAACTGTAGCCAGTTAATATCAATTCCATTTATCTTAATTCTTGTTTCTATTAGTTCTTTCAATTTATTTATTGCATATTCAATGTAGAGATTAAACAGCATGGGTGAAAGAGAGCACCCATGTCTTACACTTCTACAGTTTTTGTTTTATTGCTGGCTCTTTCTATTAGGGCTTCTTGGTGCTTGTAAAAATTAAATATGAGCCTTCTATCTCTCATTGTTTTTAGGAGGTGAAACATTTGGTTCCAGTCAATACTATCAAAGGCTTTCCCCAATTCAAGAAAGACTATCAGAGTATTTTGATTCTTCTCGAATCTTCTTTCGATAACTGTTCTTAGAGCTAGGATTGCTTCTCTTGTCCCCTGCTGTCTCCTGAATCCAAACTGGTCATTGCCAATATACTCTTCAGCCTTCTTTGTTAGTCTTTTTTGTATAATTTTTAGTAGTATTTTCGAAGCATGTGATATTATGCTTATTGTTCGATGATTTTCACACTTGTTTGCATTATTGACTTTAGGAATGGGTATGATAGAGCACTGTGTAAAATCTTTAGGAATGATTCCCGTTTCACATATATCCTTTATGATCTTGAAAAGGTATGACTTAATTATGTTTCCTGAATATTTTAATAATTCTGAGGGGATGTTATTAATGCCTGGTGCCTTGTTGGCCGACAATTCATTTAATGCCCATTCATCTTTTAATATAGTTGGACCAATTTCTTCTACGCCAAGTCTTGTTTCATCTTCTATAGTCTTGCCATCTAGACCTTTTCCACTACATAGATACATAGATCTTCTTAAGTACATCCATCTTTCCGAAATTTCTTCCTTATTTATATGTTCCCCTGTTTATTTTTGATAAATGTACTTTTTTTTTTGTTTTGCTGGCTTATTACTTTTATAATGTTATAAGCTTTATCGATTCTCCCAGTCTTTGTTAGATCTTCTAAGATCTACACGCACTTCCAAAAAATAACCTACCAAAATATCACTAACTTTAGAGATTAATCAAAATTTGATGATCATCTAAGGTCAATCAAGGATATTTGAAAGTGCTACTTTGAAAAATCATCAGGTTTTTCAATCCATTTATTATTTTCATTTCATGTTTATAAACTTGAACTGCCAATTATTATATTTTTGGGACATCTGCCACAAAAACTGGATCTACACATATAGCATAGTTGCTACTTTGATACAGTATATTCTTTAATATCCCTATGCAAAAACCTAAAGAACACAACAGTGTCATGTGGGCAGAGAAACAGAAGGCATCAAGAATTAAAATCCTAAATATCATTGGGATCAGTACACTGTTTCTGGTTGAGATTTAGCAGTACTGGAAACATTTAGATATCTCAACATCAACTAATATGAACAGGACTTACAAAAAATAAAGCTGCCAAAAAATTATATTCTTGGTTCAATCCTTTATCCAAGTAATTTTGTTTGCTTACACTTGAATAAAAGATTAAACCAAAAATAGAATTTCTTGGCATCTTTAATTTATAGTATAACCAAGTGAAAAAACTTGGTTATACTATACTATACAAAAACTGATCATATTGGTTAGCATGTGTAAATCTTACAACTATTTAAATTAACACTTACAATGCAATAAACAAACAAATAACTGTAGAGTTCAATAATAATGCTACTGTTGGCTACTATTTTACTGTAAATGCTAAAGATTTGAATCTCACATAAGGCATGGATGCTTATACGTTAGACAATTTTTAAATAACAGCTTCACACATACAAGAAAAACTAAATATAATTTATTACTCCTATATATTTCACCACTCAATATGTTATGAACTTCATTCAGGTTGAAGGCAAAGAATTGGTACATACATCTTCAAGGCCCACTCTTCCTAATTGGGTTGTGGGGGCAACAGCTGCAAGAGGAACTTCCAATGGTCACGATCCTCTGCCACCAAGCTCAGGTGTTCTGGTGGGATTCCCAAACGTGTCCACCCAAGGTTTTGGATATAATCTATCCAGCGGGTACTTGGCCTTCCACCCCTCTAGCTTGGCAAAGAGGGCCTGCTGAGGGAGCCTCTCTTGTGGCATTCTGACCAGGTGCCCATACCAGCGTAACTGTGATCTCTCAACACGGAGCAGCATCGGTTGAGTATTGAGGGTTTCCCGAATTGCAGAGCTTCTGACTCTGTCGAGTTTTGTCAGCCTGGCAACCCCTCGAAGGAACCTCATTTCAGCCGCTTGGATTCGTGTCCGTATTCTTTCGGTCATTACCCAACTCTCATGACCATAGGTGAGGATGGGGGACATAGACTGTATTGAAGACAGCCAACTTTGCCTTCTGGCTTAACTCCCGCTTCAATACTACCGAATGGCCAAGCTACCGCAATATTGAGCTTGCTAAGCCAATTCGAGTATCTAGCTCTACGTCCCATTTTCCATCATCCGTGAATATGGACCCAAGGTATTTAAACATCCCAGTGCACTCTAAATGTAAGTGGAGTCCCAACGAGACAGGTGGAGAAGTTTAAATACCTTGGGTCCACAAATGTTTCAGTTTTGGCCACACTGATCTTCATTCCAGCATCTGCACAAACAGCTACAAACCTATCCAGGGTCCACTGGAGGTCATCTGTGGAAGAGCTAAGCAGAACTAGGTCACCTGCAAAAAGCAGACGTCCAATGCTACATTTTCCAATTCTGACACACTCACTGCCTCGGCTGTGCCTATCAATCCAGTCCATAAATATTATGAAAAGGAGGGGTGACAGAACACACCTTTGGCAGAGGCCAACAGAAACTGTGAAAGGTTCAGACTTTGTGCTGTTTACCCTGACACAAAACTCTGGGCATTCATACAAGGACTTGATGGCAGCTAATAGTTGACCATCCACTCCATACTCCTGTACTACTTGCCAAAGCTTATCCCGAGGAACCCGGTCATATGCTTTCTCCAAGTCCACAAAACATGTGTAGACATTCTTGGCATATTCCCAAGATTTCTCAAAGACTTGCCTTAAAGTGAAGATTTGGTCAGTTGTGCTTCTACCAGGACGAAAGCCACATTATTCTTCCTGGAACTTTGACTCAACTATGCTCCTGCACTGTCTTTCCAAGCACATAGCATACACTAAAGCCATAGTCTGGTGTCGTTGTCGTTGCCATTTCCGTCCTTTTGCAGAACCATTTCTTTGGGCTGCCCCAAAACACCTCCCCAAACGGGTAGCGGGTCCATTGATGAAGTTTCCTCTAGCAGAGTGCTGAGGAGTGGTGTCTAAGGGAGACTGTAACATATTTTTTGAACTGGTCCCTCTGCCTAAAACCCGAACGCGTCCCTTGGTAACCCGCGTGACGGACGATGCGGTATGAACATTTTTTGATGGCCTGATCATGTTACAGTGTTTGATAATGTCCTGTTAGCACAAGACGAAATGACATGGAAAAATAGGAAAGATTCCCCTCGAATACTCTAATAGCATTCGGGGGGAAGGAGCAAGAAGAGAAGAAAGAAAGAATCAAGGGAGGAAGAGGAGGGACCAGTCTACACCACTCAATATGTTATGAGCTTCATTCAGGTTGAAGGCAAAAAATTGGTAACAAGATTTAAATTCTAAATACAAGAATGAGTCAGAGCATGCATATAATATCACACATCTCTCAGTCACAACTGTACAGTAGGAGAAAAACACTATTACAGTTCAGACATGGAACAGATGTATAATTAATAAAAAAAAAATATATATATATATATATATAATTAAAAAATTATAAACAATTAACATTAATCATTTCCCAAAATTAAGAAAGGCATACAGTCTGTCCAATTAAGATTAGGACAGTGGCGTAGGACTTCACACAATTCAAAAAATAGACGATCAAATTTGAACCTGTTATAATGTAGCATTTTGATTCCAGTGAATTCTAGTCAATTACATGAGAAGCAAGGCCTTCAGATTCCAAAAATCTTATAGAATATTAATATTGTTCTCTTCTAATAATAGCAGAACTGCCAGTCTGTCCAAAGCAGCAAAGATGACAAATCTTTGATTAATGATAAGAAAGATTACAACTTTTGGGCTGGTTTAATACAAATTATATCTACAAAGGGTCCTTGCTCTTTGTATCCAAAAACGGGAGACTGCTATCAAATTCATTACCATCAAGTTCAATAGTGAACTTGATGGTAACGAGTATATGAGTAGTTAATTTTATCCTGAATTAAAGTGGTTCTGCATTTCAGATATCCTGTTCTGGATAAGTTTGCATAACTTCTTGAGTTTATAAGGCTTCTTTTTAAATTTGAAAGCATTATGAGTTCCTTCTATCAAACCATGGCAAAAGTAACAAAATTTTAGTGTCACCAGACAGTAGCATTATATGGTAATATATAGAAGAATAAATGTCAAAGAAAATAATATTTCAGCACTCAACTGGTCACCCTCCTTTTTTTTTTGAGATACTGCCCCTGATAGAATGACTGATTGATATACCTATCAGTCAGTCACTCTCCTATCTAGGCTGAAAGCTCTTTAGTTTCCCTACCCCTCACATAACCTTACCTTATATAGTAAAATACTATTGTATGGTAATCTATCAAATGCTTTTGCAATATCCTGTATGTGTATGTACCCTAGCATTTTCTTATGCCTACTATATTTCCATAGATTCAATGCACATTGATGCATTCACCATAACACTCAGAGAAAGATGCATTCCAATCATTTACAACCATGCAATTCTTCTATTTACATCACATGTTATCACTAACTTGTTGCATTCATAGCTTTCATTCTCATCCTACCTATCAAAGCTATGAATCCACATTTCCTAACTTTTATCCCAGTCAGCAATCCATAATCCACCTACTGATTACCTGTTTGGTTAACATACTTGTTCTCCAACAAAATGCAGGTTTGAGTTCCAGCATTGGACAGATTAGGAAATTAATTGCAGCCCGGTGAAATTCATCTCCCAAAATTCCATATTTGGTCTCTATAATAAAGTTTTCATATTATAAAAAAATAAATAACAAAATTTAAAAAATCTCTTAACCCACCCACAGTATTAATGTACCTTCTGCGCATCTACTAAATCTATGCACATAGTAAGCAATTTTTACTTTCTCGCTTAAAGTTATTAAGTGGGCAGTTCATATATTCACAAGTTACTAGGTGAAATACAGCCTATCGCAAGGCAGCGACAAATAGAGAAAAAGATTTCGATATTAAAGGGTAATGTTTCGATTAGTGACCAACAAGATCTCCTATTTCCACAATACAAAAAGAAAATTAACTCGTTTTAAGGTTTCTGCTGCAAACCAACACATGTTGATAAGATGGAACGTACTTAGGAAGCCATGTGCTTGTATGCCTTAATATAAAAAAGTATACCGTTAACGATATCGAAACTTCCAATTTCAATTACACGCTACTTACCATATAAATAGTGAAATATCACAGCAAAAGTTGATACAAACACTAATACACATATAAAAACAATCACGGAGCATTTTGCCGATATCCGTTTGTTAATTCGTTTTGGTTCATTTTCGAATGTAATAAAAGCACAGTCTTTACTCCGGGAATAAATTAAAGGAGAATACACTTGCACGGCCATGTTGGTTGAAACGCAAATCAAAACTACCGGAGGTGCGCAAGAAGACACCTGCGCATTTTCCCCCTAACAACGCCAAAGCAGAAATAAGTACAGTGACTGTCCAAGATTTCGTAAGCTTAGCTTGGAGAAACCAAGTTCCGAAACTCCTTTCTATATAAAAATAAATAATGTTGATTTAATGGGGACTATTTTCAAGAAATTAGAACAGATGTTCACTGCCACTACATTATACTCTACGTCGAGTTAAAAATCAAGAATAAAAAAAATCTTATAAAAGAAAATTGAATAATTATGTGCACCAAGCTAACAAGATGTTTATAAGTATCCTTCGGACAAAAGTGAAGCAAATTTCCACAAGCACATGAATAGTATACGTGCACCGTCTGTCAGACTCTAACACACTATTACAAATATAAGAGTATATAATTACGTAGAGAAAGGCGTTTTGTCACAAAAATCAAAACTGAACCAATGTATTTTTATGTTTTATTATCAACACTAGAAGTACGCTAAATACATCAGATTTTTACACGTAACGGAAATGATTCAAAACTAGCATGAAAATGTGTGTTCGTTATCACAATAAGAGGAATTAGAGATTTTTTGTTGTTGTGTTTATGCATTAGGCAGCATAGTGTATTTTATATGATTGTATCGATTTTATCTCGCTCGTTTGCAATGAGCGAGTTAAAAGTTTACAAAAGTAAGACCGAAACCAAAATTTGAATGAATACGGCAATGCAATTAAATTCTATTCAATTTTAGAGCGATTATTTCAAATCCTTTTCCTAAATTTTGCTACTGAAAATGATCTGATCTCAGTCAACACTCCACCGATTTGTGTAGTGAATGCAAATTTCAATAAAACATCATGCCAGAGATGAGTTATAATATATGCATATTGTTTAGCGGTAACACACACACACACACACACATATATATATATATATATATATATATATATATATATATATATATATATATAAGGTAACAAGATGCAACTCTTTCTTTCACAAAAGGTTATAAACCTAAATGTAGGCCAGGGATTGCCAGACTTTTTATTATCGAGGAACCAATAAAATATTTTTTCATGATTCTACAATGCTCGAATGTAATTTTCCAGGGCATGTGAATCCCGCTGATCCCCAGTTCACAGGAAGTGAAAACTGACAGCATTTATTAGTGAAAAGTATATACTTGGGAGTAGCACTGAACTCACAATATGCATATCACCAAATAAATATCAAAAAAAAGAATATGTATTCAATGAATTTTTCAAGCTCACAAAATCCATTCTTTCATGAAAAAAAACAATGATGCACGAACTTTAATAATTACGAAAAATCAGGCCTTTCTGATCATACCCTGGACACTGCGCTGAAATGATAAAAGAGACAACTGTTACATCATAAAATGTAGTACGAAAGCATATATCAAGAAGCCTTGCTATGCAGCAAGTAAAAGGAGGAATAACTATGGAAGAATGACTTTAAAAAAGTGCTGATAACGGGAAGGTAATAACAGAAACAAAGTAAATAGTTGAATTACAGAGTGAGCACTTTGAAGTAGCGTACTGTTTGGGTGGTGACTTTGCAATGCCATATATGACATTGACTGATGGGAGGAGAGGTTGAAGAAATGGAGGTGTTTTAAAATAATGCAGAATCTCAATGAGAACAACCATGGGATTAGATAGCATATCAGCCCATGTATTATGAGAATGTGCAAAGAAATTATCAGCTTATCTGACTAAGCTGTTTAATTTAAGCCTCGGTACTGGGATGGTGATACTCCATAGCTCAGTCAGTATAGACAAAGCCCTCTGGTCAGAAAGACCTGGGTTCAATTCCTGTCATGATGTGAGGAACCTTTATTTGGTTTCTTTAGACGAAAGGTGAGTTAGCTGGTCTCATATGGTGGTAAAGGGATTTTTAATCTGGAAACTTGGTTTTTTGTCCTACAGAACAGGCAAACCAGCCTTGTGAACACACATGGATTACAGTCATGTCATGAATATGTCCCAGCCATACAACAGTCCCAAGCCCAGATAAAATGGGGGGGAGGGGGGGGAATGGTGAACTACCTTGTGAAAATATCACCAAGGAACACTTTGTGGTCGATGCCTACAAAGTCATCTAGGGTAAGGTAAAACAGTTTGCGACATAAAAGGGGCTCCAAGTAGTCAAATTAAAAGTCAATCACAGCATCTCAGGAGTGGTGATTAAGGTATTGGAGAAATTGGTAAAAGACAGAATTCAGTACTGGTTGGAGAGGAACATAATACTCTATAAGGGAAAGCATGGTTTAGTAAAGGATAGGTCTTACTTAGTAAATGGTTTACTTTTTATAATAAAATGCTTCTGTAGCACAACTGGAAGAACGATGGTACACTGCACCCTTCAATCGGAAAAGGTCTAGGTTCGATTTCTCGTCTGACGGGAGGAATCTTTATATGGACTTTTTTTCAGTTGAAGGTGAGTTAGCCAATCCCATATGGAGGTAGCAGGGTTTGTTTTTTCTCCTGGAAACTGTACATCATACTGTTAATTTGTACATCAGTGATATAGGAAATGGTTTAACAGGAAATATTCATATATTTGTTGATGATGGTAAACTGGGAAGAGCAGTGGTAAATGAAGGTGATGCAGAGATCCTACAGGAAGACGTAAAAAGACTAGCAATATGGACAAAGGTACATGGCTGCAGTTTAATGTGGCCAAGTGTAATGTGTGAACTTCGCAAAGAGTGTATAAGATGATACTTTTTTCTAAAATTTTTAGACCAAAAATTGGGAGTCATCTTATACACGGGGGGGGGTAACTGGTTGAGAGACCCACAGTTGCTGTGGTGAAACTGCAGTACCTTGTCTCCGTGAACAGGTTTCTGCCAATCACTAGCCTTTGTTAACTCTGTCGACTGACGTCATTAATGGCTGATTCTGAATAAACTAATCAGAACTGTGAAAGCATTTAAACATCTGAAACTTGTTGGTGGGGTAAGTTAATGCATTAACAATATTTTGAGCACTAGCCCATAAAATGTCTGAAAATAAAAAAGACTGTCATATTGCCGGCCTGGTTGGTCGAGTGGTTAGCGTATCCACTCTCCAGCCAAAAGACTGAAAGACTGCAAGTTTGAATCCTGCCATGGGCATGGATGTTTGTGATTGTCTGTAAAAGTACTAGTGGTGGTAGTCGGTGGTAGATGACGTTGGTGTTAGATGATGAAGGTTGGTGGAGTAGTGAGACAAAGAGTTGTAGAGTAGATGCCCTCCCTCTTTGGACTCCCTGGAGGTGTGATGTTGTAATAATAGTAATCAATTACTTAAAAATATTACCTAATTACTAAATATATTTTGAATATTTAAAAAAAATATCAAATGTGTTCTGTTTTATGTTTAAAATATTGATTTCTTAATTTTGAGTTCGAAAAAGTAGGATTCGTCTTTATACACGGAAAAATAAGGTAATTGTGTAAAAAACAAAAAACTTCATGGAGTTTGCCAAGAGAGAGGATTTGCCTAAGTGTATATGGCTCATAAGGATGATCCAAATTACTAAAACAACAATTCTCTCTCTCTCTCTCTCTCTCAAGTGAAGTGATTTGACAATCCACTGGAAGATGCAGCTAAGTTTATGAATGTTCCATTCAGAAAAGGTTACATGCCGAACTAAAAAGCAGAAAATTATGACCAGCTGAGGAGTATACTGAGTTCAGTGCACTGGAATCAGTTGCCAGATGGGAAGAATATAGACAGTGCATGGGAAGCATTTAAAAAATACTTCATGCAATATCAGAATGTGTCCCAAGAGTTCGAAGAACAATAGGATAGGAGTCAAATGGATGTGTAATCTTATTAAGCAAGAGATTCGTAAGAAAAGGATGATGTGGAAGGCATACTGTGTTCATAAGGATGATGTCTGTTATAAAAATTATAAGCAGCAGGCCAGAAGAGTCACAACTATACTATGCAAAGCTGTCTGAGTATGAAAAGAAACTGGCTATGCAAGCTAAAGAAAGAATGAATTATGAAAGAATAACTCTACTGAATGCATTCCTAATTCCATTGCACAAGGGTGATACAAAGACCGATGTATCCAACTATCGACCAATTAGTATCTCAGGAGTGGTGGTGAAGATTTTGAAAAAGTTGGTTAGGACTCGCATTGAGAAATGGGTTTGACAGTGAATTTCAACTTTGCAATGAACAGCATGATTTCACTAAGGGAAGGTCATGTTTTAGCAACTTGCTCAGATTCTATAATAATGTTACCACTGAACTAGACAAGGGGAAATGAATACACCATGATACTTTTGGATTTTGCTGTTTTTGACAGAATACATCATGGTAAACTGCTGCATAAACTGAAGAATATATTGAAGAGGTTTGGATTATAAAATATTAGTGTGGATAAGAGGATGGCTCAGTGAAAGATATCAAAAAGTGGTATATGAGAAATGTGGGACTGCAAGATTTAAGATTTTCAGAATATAACCATCAAATTCTTAAATCTCTCATCTAGACTCACCTTCTGGGAATGGATATCACAGATCAGTTAAATTACTACCTCCGTGCTGAATTCTCCGAACACTTGATGCCTCGTCAACATCAGCCTACTTCTCGTTCCACAATGGCTTTGTCAAACAGGAAGCAGAGGAAGAGGGCCTATGCAGCTATGCAGGCCCTCTATAAAAAGAATAGAGGGCAATGCACCAAAACCATCCTGGATGGTGCTTCCCCTCCATCTCTAGCAGACTTACATGATTATTTTGTTAAAATCTGGAGTACAGTCTTTTCTGCTCCACCTCCACACTTCCCTGATGATGATGATGATGACCAACCTATGATATTGAGGGCCATTCCTGCCCTTCAAATATACCAGCCTGTCTCCATCCAAGAGATTAAAGCAGCTCTTCCATCCAATTTCTCCGCCTCTGGTCCTGATGGCTTTCCTGCGTCTAGACTTTGGAAAGTGCCGTTGAAGAATCTTCAAGACTTATTGAACATTCTCCTTTTCAGTAAGGCAATACCACCATACCTACGTGATTCAAGAACTATCTTCATTCCTAAGAAAGAAACTTCAAACTGTGCATCAGATTTTAGACCTATTACCATCTCCCCCCCCCCTGTGATACTTAGACTCTATCATAAAATTTTAGTTAAATGAGTTCAGCAACATGTACAGCATGATTATAGACAGAGAGCTTTTGTCACTTCAGACGGCTGTGCCGAGGATATATATCTTATTTCTTCTCTTCTCTCTGATTCCAGACACTGCCTTAAGCCTCTATATAAGCTGTCGCTGGACCTCCAAAAGGCCTTTGATAGCATCGCCCTTCCTGCTTTCCTTTTAATGCTGTCTATTGCTGGATGTTCAGAACCCTTTCTTTCCTATGTTATGGAGCTTTATACTTGGGTAGCTCCATCACTATCACTACAGGGGTCCCGTGCGACTTCTATTCCCACAGTGCGGGGCGTTCGCCAGGGTGATCCTCTATCTCCCCCTTTTCTTTAACTGCATCATAGATGAGTTTCTATCTAGGTGCTTCTTCCTTTAATGCTATGGCCTTTCGGCAGGAACTCCTACTAAGGTAGGCTTGCAGGAACTCCTTGACCAGACAGTTGACTTTTTCTCTATTCGAGGCCTTTCTATTAATGCAGAGAAGTCCTGCCCTTTAGCTCTTGTCCCCCTCTGGTCGTGACAAGAAGTTTAAGGTCGAGATTATAGAGTTTTCCCCTGCACGGGAGGCCGTTGCATGCTTTGACCATCCTGGAAGAGTGGAGATATCCCGGTATCATGTTCACCCCAAAGGAAAGGGCTTCTATCCTAGAAGCTGGGATCGCTTCTTTAAGGAAAGCTCCTCTCAAGCCCCAGCAAAGACTGTTTCTCCTTTCCCACTATCTCCTACCTCGCTTTTACCGCAAGTTGGTGCTTGGTAGGACATATATCTCGGTACTGTCCCGATGGACAGGGCTATCCATTCAGCCATGAGATCATGGCTCTGACTGCTGCCTGACACCCTTACTGCATATTTCCACGCGAGGGTGAAGGTGGACTCGGGGGTTCCATCACTTAGATGGCTGTCCAGAATCATGAATTTAGAACTATCTTCTTCCCCTATCTGCAGAGAGGCTTTCTATAGCCCATTGATACAAGAAGACTTTAGGCAGGCTAAAGGCTGGTCCCATTATCAAGGTACCTTAATAGAGTCAGCACCCACAGAACACAAGAGGTGGGCATCTCTGCTGCACTGTTCTGTAGATGGTGTTTCTTTAAAAGAGTAATATCTGGTGCCTCCCCAGCATGATTGAATAAAGGATGGCACCAGACTACTCCCTGGGTTTGAGAATATTGACTTTATTAGGACGAGGATCAATGCCCTGCCCACTCGAGCCTGATGATGACTCAAACTGTAGGGCTGGCTGTCACTACAGTGAGACATTGTCTCATATAGCCCAATGTTGCTTCTGCACCCATGAGGTCCGTGTGCGAAGGCATGACGTCGTGGTCTCCATTCTGAACAACTGCTTTAAAAACAAAGGTTGGGTGACCATGGTGGAACCACATTATAGGACCTCTGCAGGTTTATGTAAGCCAGACAGTGATTAAAAGAGATAGTGACGTTTGGGTTATTAATGCCCAGGTGGTGGGAACAGGGCATCCACTAGACTACAGCCATAACAATAAAGTAAATTATTATAAAAATAACCAAGATCTAGTTAATAAGATATGGGAGGAATATGGGGCAACCCCGAGGTTTACCAACACCACCATCTCTTTACATGGCATATGGAGCGCAGATAGTTATATGGACTTAAAACAGCTTGGGCTTACGCAGAAGGATATAAAAGTTCTTTCTTTGAGGGCCCTACAGGGCACACTGGTGGCATGCCGTTGCTACCAGCAAATGACTACAATGATAACTAGAACAGGCACAGGGTAAAACACTTGTAAAGGCTTAGGCCTATATATCGTTTGGACGAGATGTAACGGTAGTACTGCCCATAGCCAGTACAAAGTTTAATAAAATAAAAAAAATAATAATAATAAAATAATAAATAAAATAAATAACCAGTGGTGTACCACAAGGATCTGTCATTGGTCCACTGTTATTATTCAATCTCTACATTAATGATATTGGGAAAGATATGACAGGCAACATACAGCTATTTGCTGATTATGATGCAAAGATAGATAGGGTAACCAGGAATGCTGTTGATATGCAGTACTTGCAAAATGATTTGAATAGGCTAGAATTGTGGGCATGGGAAAATGGATGTCAGTAAATGTCAAGTCATGCACTTTGGTTTGATTAGATATCCAATGTCATATTATATTGGTGGGATTATGCTAGAAGTTGATTGGACTAGGGATCTTGGAATTTTATTATTATTATTATTATTATTATTAAACAAGACCTCATGGAGTCAAAGACTCATCTAGGAGGTCCTTTTATCTCACACACATCTCATCATACTGGGTCTTAAACACATTCAAACTCCTTGCAGACACCACACTCTCAGGCAAGGCATTCCAATCATTCACAACTCTGCACGAAAAAAACCTGCCTCTCACTCCCCTACTCACACCCTCTTTATACAGTTTCCAGGGATGACCTCTGGTTCTCCCCTGATCTCCCACTATTCGCTGTAGAACTTCTCCACCATTGATCCTATAGCAACCCCTTACCAACTTGTAGGTCTCTATCATATCTCCCCTCTTCCTTCTCTCCACTAGTCTCTGCAAATTACATCTTTTCAATCTTTCCTCATACTCGACATTCCAGAGGTCAGAAACTACCTTAGTCAGTCGCCTTTGGACCCTTTCCAACATCTCCTCATCCTTCTGAAAACCAGGTGACCAAATCTGGGCACAATAGTCCATGTGTGGCCTAATCAAAGCCTTATACAATGGAACAAGAATCTCCCTACTTCTACACATCAGTGTCCTCCTCATCATTCCCAGAAGTCTTTGTGTTGTCTTCACAATTTTGGCGATGTGACCCCTAAATTTTAGATCTTTATCCACTATCACTCCCAGATCTCTTATTTCCTCTACTTCCAACAATATATTCTTACCAAGCATAAATTCTGCATCCCATCTTTGTTTTCCAAATTTTAAAACCTTACATTTTGCAACATTGAACTCACACCCCCATTTGCTTGCCCAATCACTCAATTTATTCAAGTCTTCTTGCAAGGCCACAACATCTTCACTACTCTTTATGGTTCTTCCCAACTTTGCATCATCTGCAAACAACTGAATATCTCCATCCAAATCTTCGCCAATATCATTAATATACAAGTTAAATAGTAATGGCCCTAAAACAGATCCCTGAGGCACTCCACTAGTGACTTTCCTTTTCCTGGATATTGCACCCCCATACACAACTTGTTGATACCTATCAGATAGCCAGTCTCCAATCCAATGCACTAATCTAATATCCAACCCCATCTGCTCTAGTTTGACTGTCAACTTATCATGAGGCACTCTATCAAAAGCTTTTGCGAAATCCAAGTATATTACTGTGTATCCTTCTCCTCTGTCCAAGGAAGCAGTCACTTTATTGTAATAAGTAAGTAGATTACTAAAACACGACCTCCCTTTAGCAAATCCATGCTGTCCATCAAAGATTATACCATTGTTGTCAACCCAACTCTGGATTCTAGCTCTCACAAGCTTCTCCAACAACTTAACCACAACACCCGACACACAGATAGGCCTATAGTTTGATGCTTCAGTTCGATCACCTCCTTTATGAAGTGGCACAATCTTGCCCTCCTTCCACTCTTTAGGGACTTGACCAAGTGCAAGACTCGTATTAAAAAAATATGTCAAGGCAGGTGTCAACTCTCTGGCACATTCCTTCAGAATACGTGGTGATATATTATCAAGTCCCACAGCCTTATTTACATCTAGTTTACTCAACTCCCCAAACACCTCTTGCTCACTTACAGTCAGTCTCTCCTCCCCATCATCAACTGCTCTTAATCTCTCCATGAAGTCACATTCACAAGATTGAAAGATCTTTATGAACTGCTCATTAAGTATCTCCACCACACATTCTGCAACAGCTGTCTTTATACCATTTCCTCCAATCAATGTCATCCTTCCATAATCATTCTTTCTTTTGCTGGCTACATATCGAAAGAACTCCCTAGGATTCTTTTTAGCTTCATTAGCTAACTGCTGTTCATACCTCTCTTTAGCTACTCTCACCAACCAAGTCACTCTCCTTGCCTGGTCTTTGTAGAACTCATGAAATTGGTTACTTCCACTTCTCTTATGCTGCCTCCACAATGCCCTTTTTCTCTGTATTGCATGCTTAATCTCTTTATTCATCCATCTCACACCTAACTTATTTAACCTTCTCACCCGTGGTATACATTTAGACATTGCATCCACTAAATATTTTTTGAAAATCCCCCAAGCTGCATTGATCTCTTTTCCAGCTAACTCCTCATTCCATGCTACACCTGCAAGCTGTCTCCTGAGCTCTTCATAATCACCCCCCTTGTAGTTCCACATATACCCTTTTTTCACAGGGGTCCTTGCACTGCTGGCAACCACCCAAGTAATCACCTCATGGTCACTTTCACCAATTGGTGGATGATTTGATACCTCATTGATAATTACATCCTCCGATGAGATGACCAAATCCAAGACCCTTAATCCTCTTGTGCCCTCTGTTACATACTGTCTGAGGTAGTTATCCCTCAAAAACTCAAGAAACTCATTTTCTTTACTTCCAGTTGCTATCTCTTCATTCCAGTCTATATTGCCATAATTAAAATCACCCATAATGATCACCCTTTTCTTATTTGCTTGGCTTATTTGACTATACATTTCACTATCACCACCATCCACATTACCAGGTCTATAACAACATCCCACCAAGTATTTGATTCTATTCACCTCTATCTCACACCATACTGCCTCAAAACCACTGGCCCCATTTCCCCCTTGCATCTCTACCTTGTATGGACATAACTCTTTCTCTATCATCAATAGCACTCCCCCTCCCTTTTTACCCCTTCTATCCTCACGAAACACATCATACCTTTCCATCTCTATTCCTGTCAGGATGTCATCCTCATCTAACCATGTCTCACTTATTCCGACAATCTCTGGGTGCACAGACGCAATTAGTGCAACCATTTCATCTGCCTTGTTTCTTATACTTCTAGCATTGGTATACAAACACAACAACTCATTTCTGGATCTACAGCTAGTTCCACTGATACCACTCACTCGATGTGATCTCTCCATGCTGGACTGGGGCCATTTCCCTTTCTGCTTCTTCATTTTAGAACCCTTTGCAATTCCATCTGTTTCCTTTTGATCCCTGATCATCCCATTACTTTCCTGCCTACACATTCTCTCACCTCCTCTTGCAGCATCCACCTTTCTCACGCTGTGTATCCCTGTCCACCCTGAGCCTCCCCGTTTCCCTGCTCCTCTTGCACACCCATTCTCTCATTATCTATACTCATACCACTCACTTCCACATTCATTTCCACTCCTTCAATCTCTCCTGTCTTACTCTCCTGCTCTTCCACATCACTCCCCTCTTGATCTGATTCATTCTCTCTATTCACTTCTCTACCTTCCAGCAGCAGTCTCTCCAAGCGACTCACACCATAACCACTCAAATGCAGTCCATCGCTCCCATACAGCTCACTTCGTCCCTCAAACTCATTCCACACATTAACAAACTGTACTCCCATCTCCTCACACATTTCAGCCAGAATATCATTCATAATCCTTGCTCTCCGCCTCATTTCACCACAATCATACCTAGGCAACACACTGACCACCCTTCCTGTCACACTATTCTCCTTTATCTTTCCAAGCAGTCTCCTGACATTCATTTTGACATGCTCTTTGTTCTCTCTCAAATCATTTGTTCCAATTAATACAATTAACTCTTTTGCTCGTTCCCGCCTCATGTTCAATGCCTCAATCACTCTACTCATTTTACCGCCTGGAAAACATACCTTGTGCATTTTATCCTCTAGCACACCTTTAATAATGGAGTCGCCATACAACGCCACTCGCTCATCTTTTGTTAACTCTTTCATGCCATCATGATTTATTTTAATAGTTTTGACCTGCATTCTCTTAATTTCATTCCGCATCCATTTCATTTCTTGCTTCATCCAATCCAATTCACCTTCTGAACCTCGCGACACATTCACTCTATCATTAAATCTTTCTAACTTTCTAACTCTCGACCCTCTCTTCTCACTTTCCCTCTCATTCATCCTTCTTTGTTTCCGTACTTTCGGTCCAACATACGTCCAACTTTCACTGTCATTCTTCTCACTTTCACTCTCACATATCTTTCTTTGTTTCCGTACTTTCGGACTAACATGCGTCCAACTTTCGCTATCATTCTTTTCACTTTTACTGTCATTCATCTTTCTTTGGTTTAGTACTTTCGTTCCAACATGCGTCCAACTTTCGCCATCAGTCATTCTTTTTTCGCTATCATTCATTCTTTCGATTTTTTTTACTTGCGGTTTCTGCACCACGCCATTTCTAATTTCATTCGTTCTCTCAATTTCGTTTCTTTCCGCCTCACTTTCGTCCCTTTTAACATCCGTTACGGTTGTCAAATCGCTCTTTTTCTTTTTTCCTGATTTTTTAACATTTTTTCGCCTGTCTTTCTCGCCATTCTCTTTCAAACGTGCACTCACGACACAATCGGTACTAGCACTTTCTGTCATCAACTTCATATTCGCATTCATCAATTCCTCGTTCAGGTCACATTTCGCACACACCCTTCTTCCATCCGCACTAAACATCCACAAATCATTTATGTAATCGAAGGAATACATATAACAGACCTCACACTTAACGAACCTACTGAAATCCAAATTAAAATCATGGAATGACAATGCAGCCGCCATTTTTTTTTCTCTGCAGGTTACTAGGTCTCATTTATTTAGTGGATAGAAAGTTGAAGGGCCATGCAGCAAAGACTGCAGATACAACTTGGAGGAAAATTGCAATGCTGAACTTTGACACGTAAAGATAAGGAAGTTATTTTGTCTCTTTACAAGGCTTTGATAAGATCTCACTTAGACCATTGTGCTCAGGTCTGGCTACTGGTTTCTGCGATTCTGATACAGTGGAGAGTGTTAAAAATGATGTCAGGATTGTGGAATACTAATTATAAAGACACTGAGAATTTGTAGACTGCAGACACTAGCAAACAGAAGAAAGAAGGGGTGATATGATTGAGACTTACAAAGTTCTGAAAGGGTCATACAGGATTTCAGTAGATGGAATTATTCATTTTATGGAGGGGTGGGGGAAGGACAAGAGGGCATCCTTGAAAGTTGAGAATGAAATGCAGTCATGAAGGGAGTGAGAGCTAGATTTTTCTCTTATAGAGTGATGCATGATTGGAATGGATTGCCATTAGACGTTATGTGTACAAATAGCATGAAGGAAATCAAAAACAGGTATGAAAGCTGTTGTAGATAGCATATTGTCTCATTCAATGTTCATGACTCCATGGAAATCTTTCATAATAATAATAATAATATTTGTAATGTAGTTCATGGGTGCCTGTATAGAAAAGTGGATATCATGGAAATTAATTGCTTCAAATCTTTTGTCATCGATATCCTACTTAAACTGGAAAAGGGAGGGTCAATAGCAGTAAATGATCAAGTAGGCATATAGAAAAAGGTGTTGCTTCCTGTGTTAAAGAGAGATTATTTGTTGTCAAGCATATGCTTAAGTGTCATGTCCATTTAAATCTCTCATTAAAAGTTAGGTCATCTTGAGGAAAAATCCACGCCAGGACAGAGGTAGATCATATTTACCGTTATCATATTTCCTTATAGCAACAGCTTCTATGGTGGTGTTAATTTGGATTTGTTGAAAGGGGGATATGGTTTCCCACATGGTAACTCCTCCATAGCTAGGTCCATCTCCTGTCCTCTCTTTATGAATAATGGTAATATTAGGGAGAGTTGGATCATCATCTCAGGTATGTTTCCAGCAAGCAGAAGCATAATGATTTATATTTCTGCAAGAGAGCCTTGATGTCATCTGGGTTTTATCAGAATCCACAACAAATTCATTGTAGGAATGTTTCTATTTTTTTTTTTTTTTTTTTTTTGGGGGGTGATATATCATCTGGCTTTCTATGATGAGCAATTCTGCGACTCTACTCCATTACACATATCTCACCAATCTTCTGTACCACTTAATTCTAAAAATACGCACAATGACACCGCCATCATCAATGCCATCTAAAGTGCATGTGTTCTCATTATCATGTCTTATGTTCCAATTTGTCAAGTTAATAATAGAAAATCTAAATAGAAAACCAAGGTAAATCAACTTCTCTACCTAGAGCAATGCATTATGCAAGAAAAATATCAAAAGTATCTTGAACAACCTGGATACCAAAAGTCTCAAGGTGCTGATGTCATCCCACCAAATGGGCTCCTGTTCTTTATCATCTCTACACCATTATTAAACTTAACTGGCATCCATCTCACAGCATGGAACAAACTCATATACAGTCAATTCTAAAAAAAAAAGGTGTGTCTACCATCAAACTATTGCTCTTGTCTCGCAGCTCTTCAGAGGTTCGATAATCAACTCCTTTGACACATGGGAAACTGTCAAGTAATCAGTGACCACTTATATGGTAGTCACTAATGCTCCTCACCAACCTCTGGACAATATAAAGATTTGGAGAGTACACGACATTTGCAAGGCATCTGGATAAGGTTTGGAATTAAGAGCTTCTCAGTAAATTGCCATATTATGGTTTGGCTTCCTCCCTTTGTGACTGGATTACCAGTTTTCCCTTGAATTGTTCAGCATTATGGTGGAGGGTGTTCTTCCTTTAGACTTTAAACTAATGCACATATGCTTCATGGCACTTTTAATTCACCCATCCTCTTCCTCACATACATAAATGACCATATCTCACTGATCTCAAACTCTATCCACAGTTTTGCTGATAACAGCACTCTCCATTCATCCCACAAGATATTTACTTCAAGGTTATTTACAATAAGTGTCCTAAACATTGATCTCTACACTATCCTTCAATGGGATAATAATAACCTAGTCATTTTCAATGTTTCAAAAAAAAATTTTTCTACCCTTACCTTGATAATGATCAACAATCAAGGCCAAATCTCTCCCTCCTCAGATTGACTCTTACTTCTAGCCTTTCTGACAGAATCACTTATATAGAATTATTGGCATCCCTTTTCATCTGTCCAGCTACTCTTTACAAATCCCAAATCCATCCAATCTTGGAATACTACTCTAACATCTGGGATAGTTCACCTAAGATCTCTTACACTTTTCTCCGTATTCTCCAAGAGTGCTGACTTACTTGCTAGGAACTTTTCATATGCTTTCTTCTTCTCCATGACTGCCTCTTTAACTTTCTGAGTGTACCACTAAGCTCTGATTCTTCTATTCTTGAAGATAACTTCTCACATGCTTGTCTCATTAAACGAATCAATGTGTTCTTCAGAGTCTGCCAGGGCATGTCCCAGGTTTGATACACCTTCATTTTTTTCTCCAATATATATATTTACTATACTTGAATCTACAGCTTACCTCTGAAAGCTACTCAACTTTCTTTGTAAAACTTGACACATTTTTATCCTGTTCAAAACTAAATGGTGATCACCTTTTATTTCAAAACCCCTGTATACCTGTGCACTAAACTTGATCAGAAATCCAGAAGGTACTTACCATTATTATCAACATTGATCTTTTCTCCAAATTTTTCCAATGTATTTCTGCATATCAGGTATTCATTTCCTACTCTGCTGTTTAGACTATGGTCTAGTTGTCCAATTCTTAATTTTGAAGTTTGTCCAATCGTTATTACTTGAAACTGCCTGCTATTCAAGATTATCCTCATATTTAATGCTGAATACCACAGCTACACCTTCCTTTCCCTGATCATGATTACCTGAATATAACATCTTGCATTTGCAATTTAGAGAAATCTAAACTTGTTCTTTCCTCCTCTGTTTTGGTAAAATTAGAGAAGTACCATATCAACATAACTGCTATTACACCAATTACATTGAAACGTTACTTCTCTATTTGTTTTCTGACATTTCCACTTCTTTTTCAGTTGATACTTCTTACACTGTTGGTGTGTGTCTTGAATTCCGCAGATGCTGAGCAGGAATATCTATATATCTTTGCTGAAAATCATGATTTTTCACTCATCCAGTGACTAATATGCTTTAAAGCTGTTTCATCACACCATTAAATCTTCTTGGGTACATATATTATTAATGTCTATTAAGCAGCATTGCAGAAGATAATCCATGGTTTGTGTTTCACCACATGAGCAGCTGTCATTGTCTGTGTAGCCCCATCTGGCCATATTCTGATTTGATCTGCCCATTCCGAATGAAGTCTATTCAATGTCTTCCATCTTTGCCAGTCAAGATGTAAGCTGGAAGGAAGAGATTCGTTTAAGTACCAAGCCTCTGGAGATTGTTCTTGCCACATTGTTGACCTTGTAGCAACCTTTTATGGAATCAACCAATGGTTCCACTGAGTGAATAAAACTTTTCCTTGATCTTAGCCTCATGTACTGCAACATGTCCATAAAAAGGATGCTGTTCATCATTTAGTTGTTCCACTCATATCTACTCTGTGTAGTCCTGATGTGAGGAGGTGCAATACCAGATTGTAGGCTTAAGGCAGCCGGTAATATGCCAACATGTTTCATTAAGAACCTTATCAATAATTTTGACATGCGATGATCTTTCCCAAACAGGGCTAGCATACTCGGTTGTCGAAAAGCAGAGTGCCAGTGCAGAGGTGTGCAGTACTTGTAGATTTGCACTCCACCGTGATGATGTTAATGAAGGTATTTTTCCTTCAGTACTTGGTTTACCATTCAGAGATAATTGAGTTGCAATTTGGTTTGCATTTATATATTAACTTCGGTTGCTGCTGTTGTGGGGTCACCAGATAATTTTTTTGAGTAAGAGCCAGGCTTTTCTGCTACTGTGCTTCATATCTACGCTTTTAATTTTCTCTGCCCATTGTTGACTTCTTTTTTCAGACAGTACTGCTAAAAGTTCCTCTCCTGCATCAATTGTTTCCGATGAAAATGGATCTTAATCATATAGGTCACAATATCTTTCATATATTTCCACGTTGTGCTCTGTAAAACCTGGAATGTAACATGTTCTACAACCTCTTGGGATGTGCCTGGTAGCAGACTGTCTAATAGCCTTGATGAACTTTCCATAATTTTCTGGTCTGGGGGTGAAATGTTGGTTAGGTTTATGTCTAATTGTCTTGAGAATTGTTCCCAGTTAGCATTTTTAAAATTAAAGAGTCTTCTAAGTGGGATCTCCTTAAGTTGGACTGGTGAGAAAACTTGCAGCATTATTGGTCTATGTTGTGAACTTAGGATTGGTGCAAGTACCTGTTTAGTGCACAGATTAGCTATTCTATTACTAACAAATCCAAGGTCTGGGTTATAACTTCTTTTCCATTTTCCACTGTTAAACGATGATGGCTGTTTAGGATCGTGTATGAGATTCATTTGATTACTTTCAGCCCACTGTTCAACTAACTCTCCATCCTCATTTGTTTCACCATAACCCCACTGTGTACTATGACTGTTAAAGTCGCCTATAATAATAGCAGATTTCCTTCGTGTCAAGTACTGGGACATTTCAAAAGCAAAGGTTATACTAGGGGGTTTACATACTGAGAAAACACTGATGTTATCCAAATCTATTCCAAGGATTTCTATGCTATTTTGGTTTGTGATTAGGCATCCTGTAACCTGGAGCTACTGCCGAGTGAGGATAGCACTTACCGTATTTTCCAGTGTATAAGACGCACTTTTTTATCTTAAAAATTCATCTTAAAAACGGGGTGCGTCTTATATAATGAAGGTAAAGATTGTTTCCTCTTTTCTAAGTCATACGCACTCCCACTCCCTTTTATGTTCCAAGATCTTTGTAGGCGGTTAATGGTGCAATCAAATTGATGCATGACCTTCACATGATTTCTAGAGCGTCATTGGCTAAGAACTTGGCGTGGTCAGAAGGAGATTTTGTACAATTTTGTGCACAGAAAAGCGCATGGAACGTGGAAAAATTGCGAAGTGGCCAGAACTAGAGACCGAAGTTTTGAAATGAGTGCAAGAAAATCGGCAAAATGGCATTGCCATTTCAACAAAAATGATTCGTACACATACTGTCAAAGTAGCCTGCGAGTGTAACATTGAAGATTTTAAAGGTAGTGCGTCATGGTGTTACCGTTTCATGAAACGCAGTGGACTTTGTATGTGTACAAAAACAAAAATCAGTCAAAAAATGCCAAAAGAATATGAAGACAAAATTATTTCTATATTATAAGAAATTAATGATGATAGAGAAGAGTCAGATGACAGTGACATGGGTTTTGCAGGTTTCTGAAAGGTCAATTTACTATTAAAAATTACCTATTATTTTATCCTTTTTTTTTTAAATCATACTTTAAAGTTTAGGTTTTTTTCCAGAAAGTTGTATTAAATTTCTTTGGTGCGTCTTATACACCGGAAAATACAGTACATACTTTTCATGTGGTATTTCTTTCATGAGCTTCATTCCAGCAATTTTAGGTCTGACTTGTTGAGGTCCTTTGTGTGTCTCCTGCAGGCATAAAATATCGCATTTTTGTTCTTTACACATTTTTGCAATAAGATCTTCTTTTACAGAGGAGAGACACTCTGTATTGTGTGAGATGATTGTCAGGATTGGTTCCCATAAGGGCCACTGAGTTTTAGTCGTGTCCCTGATAAAGAAAATGCTAGTCGCACTATAAAACTATAGAAGACTGTATTGTACTATGCTATACTGTAGATTGCTAGTAGCAGAATTCATGACTTGTAAACAAGCCGACAGGGGTCGCGACGTGAACGCTTCTACTATGACCCCTAAAATCGTGATTATCATACCAGAGAAAAAACTTCGTTTAGAAAAAAGAATAACATAAAATGAATCAAAGATGATAATGGAGATATATATATTTTATTAAAGTTTATAAGGCAGAACACCAGAATAAGTTGATAACGTTTATTTACTTAAGTAACACAACGTTTCATCCCAATTGCAAAGGGTTTCTTCAGGTGTAAATAAACAAACCAGCAGACAAAACAGTAAGGACTAACAAAGGCAACAACTATTATGCAGTTATACAAAAGAGCTGATGTTATTTTTTAAAAATTAGTTCTAATTGTTTATGTATTCACATGAACATTCTTGATTAATGAAGGCCAGAATGTATTCAGACAAGTTAATACTCTGGTTAATATTTAAATGTTTAAGATCTAAAAAGATAAGTCGAAACATGAAACATTTTTATATCACGTTTTTTGTCTCTTCATTGTTTTGAAATGTCCAACAATGTGTTTGCATTCATGAGACAAACACATTGTTGTCATAACATATTGAGGTCATAACATCATGTCAAGAACAACTATTCAACATTCACACAGTATCTATCATACCTTGCCTTGAACTCATTCACAGTCATGGCACCCACAACAGACTCTGGCAGCTTATTCCACTCATTCACTACTCTCCAAGTAAAAAACCTAGCTCTAACACCCTTGCCCAGTTTCCATGGATGGGCCCTAGTCCTCCCACCACCAGTCCCATTTTCAAAAATATCCTCTGAATTAATCTTATACAAACCCTTCAGTAATTTGAATGTCTCAATCATATCAACCAATTTCTGCAACCCACAAATCTTCAACCTGTTCTCATAAGGTTCATTCCATAGACTTGCTATCATCTTGGTCACTCGCCTCGCCTCCCCATCAAGAAGAAAACATGGCACCCAAATCTGGGCACAGTAGTCAAGATGGGGTCTTATCAAGGCTCGATATAGAGGAACAATAACTTGTTTGTCTCTGCTTGTTAAAGTATTTTTCAGCAACCAAGTGATTTGATGAGCTGATTTAGCCACTTTTGCAATGTGTCCCCCCCCCTAAACTTCAACTCCCTATCCACACACACTCCGAAAATCCCTGGCCTCGTCAATCTCCTGGAGTACAGTTCCACCAATGTGGTATACTACTGCTAATCTTTTCACCCCAAAATGCATAACCTTACATTTTGTCACATTAAATTGACATTCATTCTCCTTAGCCCAGTCCTCCAAACTATCTAAATCATCCTGCAAAAATTTGACATCATGTGCATTCACTATTGCTCTACCCAACTTTGCATCATCAGCAAACAAATGAATAGTTCCTTTCAGATCCTTTCCTATATCAAATTAAATAGTAGTGGTCCAAGAACAAAACCCTGTGGCACACCACTAGTCACAGGCCATCTTTTGGACAATACTCCTGAATAAACTACTCTCTGATATCTCTCCATCAACCACCCTCCTATCCATCTCACCAACCCTATATCCATCCCCATATGCAGCAGTTTACTGATTAGAATTCCATGTGGTATCCTGTCAAAGGCCTTGGCAAGGTCCAGCAGAATCACTGTAAACCCATTACCCTTATCCAGTTCAACCGTCACTGTGTTATAAAACGTGAGCAAGTTACTGAGGCATGATCTACTCTTCACAAAACCATGCTGTCCCTCATACATTATCCCATTTTCATCTATCCATTCCTGTATTTTCCTCTTGACTACTTTCTCCAAGATCTTGACAATGACTCATAATATATGCTGATTGGTCGGTAATTTGCAACAGCAGTCTTGGAACCTCCTTTATGCAGTGGAACTATTTACCACTCTTTTTACCCCCTTGGGACTAACCCAGACCCATGACTCAAATTAAACAAAATGGTCAAGGGCACTGACAACTGTTTAGTCGCTTCACATACGACACGAGCTGGTATACCATCCAATCTCACAGACGATTCACATTAAGGTTTTGTAATAGACTATTCACCTTCACCCCATTCACTACAATTCCCATATAAGCTCTTGGTTCCTTCATTCCTGCAATATCACCACCTGGATGATATACTCTTGCAAAGTGCTCGCTTAGTAATTCCACTATATCAACTGATTCGGTTACCTCCCTACCATCGGCATTCTTTAAAATCATTCTGCCGTATACTTTTCTTTTACTTGCAACATATCAAAAAAACTGTTTGGGATTCTCTTTAGCTTGCATGGCTAATTCTCTTTTATAATCCACTTTTGCTTTTCTTACCACACTCATTACCTTTCTGGCCTGTGCTTTATACCGTTCGTATGCCTGCAGGTCACCTTTCTCCTTAAATTCCCTCCATAGTTGTTTCTTTTTTTTGCAGATCAAGCGTAATGGTGTTATTCATCCATTTAATACCTACTTGATTTACTATTCGGACTCTAGGTATACAGTCAGCCATTACCTCCTGCAAACACTCCTGAGCCACCTCCCATGCACTATCAACATCCAGCCCTTGCAGTTTTACTTGCCATGGCACTGAACCAAGCAATCTCCTAAGCATGTCATACTTACCAGCCCAGTAATTCCACATGTACCCTGTCTTAATTGAAAATTCCACACATTTATCCACCTCCCAGCTCAAGACCCTATACTCACTCTCACCAATTGGTGGTGGTCATATTCATTATAGTCAAATTCTCAGATGCAATTACTAGGTCAAGCACTCTTGACCCCCTAGTGTTTTCCATTACATGCTGTCTCAGATAATTATCCCTTAGTAACTGAATAATATCCAGTTCCTTCCTCACACGTGTCCTCTTCTCCTTCCAATCAATGTTACCATAGTTAAAATCCCCATAATAATTACCCTCCTCCCACTCATCGCATCCATTTGCTTATGCATACTATCTCCACCATTTATTCCATCACCTGGTCTATAGCAGCACCCAACTGTATATTTTGTTCTGCTAGTCTCAATCTCACACCAAATAGTCTCAAATGTGCTGTTTTCTCTATCCTGCAGTTCAACTTCTATTCTCCTTGGCTGAAGTTCATCAGCTATCATCAATAACACTGCTCTCCCCCCATTTTATTCTCTCTGTCCCTCCTGAACACACTATACCCCCACACATTCTATCCCACTAGTTATACCATCTTCTGTCAGCCATGTTTCACTAATGCCAATAACCTGTGGCCAGGAAGAGCCAACCAAGGCCAAAAATTCTTCCTTCTTGTTCCTAATACTCCTGGCATTAGTATACATGAAATACAGAAGCCTGTTAGTCCCACCCCTATCTTGATCCTTATGGGATAATGCTGGGTATAGAAACAATGGCATTTATATGCTTTATACTAATGCCAGGAGTATCCGGAATAAGGGAAAGGAATTGGTGGCGCAGATAGCATCAGCCTGGCCAAAAATTATTGGGATCACTGAGAGGTGGTTGACAGAAGAGGATATAATAACAGGAATATAAGTCGCTGTGTGCAGCATTTTTCAGCTGGATAGGAGGGGAAAGTGTGGTGGTGGGTTACTGCTTATGATAAGTGACGACCTATGTCCTCTAAGAGTGGAGGCTTTGGAATGAAGTGAGACAAATGATTTAGAGCATGTGGTGTGAGGTAGCGGTTGGCAAGATAGGATATTTAGTGAGGGTGTTGCTACAGACCCAGGAGCACAGAGGATGGGGACCAGGAGATGTTTAGACAGTTAACTTTGGCAACTGCAAGAAGAATGATTGTTATGGGCGATTTTAACTACAGTAGTATAAATTGGAGAGAGGAAGATGCATGTAGCAATAGGGGAATGGAATTTATAGAATTATTGAGGGACAAATGTCTTAGTCAACATGTAACAGAGGGAACAAGAGGTTCAAGAGTTTTGGATTTGGTTATAGCATCAGAAGAGTTGATAATAACTGAGATGACATCTCTCCCACCAGTTGGAGAGAGTGACCATATGGTTTTGACTTGGGATAGACATGCAGGGGTATCAAAGAGATGGGAACTTATGTGGAATTATAAAGAAGGTGAATATAATAGTCTTAGACGTCAACTTCAGGAAGTTTCATGGAGGGAGGAATTGGAAGGCTGGGATATCATTAGTGCATGGGAAATTGTGAAAGAATATTTGTTAGCAGCAATGGTAAGTTGTATACCACGAGTGAAGAAGAGGACACAATTTGGAGTAAAGTGGATGACAAACAATATTAAACAAGAATTGCATGCAAAAAAGAGGCTATGGAAGAGATATAAGGAGACAGGTGAAGAGAAGATGCATGAAGAATATAAGAAACAGGCCAGAAGAGTGACTAGTGTGGTAAGGAAAGCGAAACTGGAATATTAGAGGAGATTGGCCCTAAGATCCAAAGAAAATCCTAGGGAATTTTTTAGCTATGTGGCCAGTAGGAGGAGAAATGACTGTGGAAGAATGATATTGTGGGATAAAAATGGGAATAGAGTGACTGATGCAGATGACATAGTGGAATTATTCAAAGAACACTTTATTGCAGTATTTCATCCGAGAGAAGTCAGTTTTAGGTAAAGCTTTGGGACTGGATGGTATTTCACCACGAGTTTTGAGAGAATGTGCTAGGGAACTGACAGTGCCTTTAACCTGGCTTTTCAAATGAAAGTCTGGCTGTGGGAAAGGTGCCCAGGTGGAAGGAAGGTAAGATAGTGCCATTGCATAAGGGTGGTAACAGACTGGAAGTGTCTAATTATAGGCCAGTTTGTGTGTCATCACTAGTTGTTAAGATCTTGGAGAAAGTAGTGAGGGACCGTATACAGCATTGGGCAGATGAGGGTAATGTTATCTATGAGAGTCAACTGGATTTGTGAAAGGGCGCTCTTGTTTTAGCAATATGCTAGCCTTTTATAATAAAGTTGCAAGAACATTAGATGAGGGAAAGGCATATACTGCAATTTTCTTAGACTTAGCAAAGGCATTTGACAGGGTGCAACATGATAAGCTGATATTTAAGTTGCAGCACATGGGTCTAGATATCATATTGGTCAACTGGATTCAGGATTGGCTGTCTGATAGGTATCAGAGAGTTGTGTATAGTGGAGCAGTTTCAAGGAGGCAGAGGGTTACAAGTGGGATCCCACAGAGCTCAGTACTAGGACCTATATTGTTCAACCTTTATATCAATGACATTGCCAGTGGATTGCAAGAGGATATTCAGTTGTTTGTGGATGATGCGAAGCTGGGAAGGATTATTAGTAATAGTGCAGATGTGGTAGCTCTGCAAGAGGATTTGAATAAGCTAGATAGATGGGCAAATGAATGGGGGAGTCTCAGTTTAATGCAGTAAAATGTAAGGTCTTGAGGTGTGGGAAACATCAATGGAACACTACATACTCTATGGGAGGAGTTAAACTGGAGGAAGTAGAGGAGACAAGAGATCTGGGGTTGATGATTGATAGAAACCTGAAGTTTAGGGGACATACTGCAAAGGTGGGGAAGGTAACACAGAGGATTGCCGCAATTATAAGGATACTGACCTGCAGAGATAAAAGGGTTATCATTCCGTTGTATAATACCCTGATCAGACCACACTTAGACTATTGTTCTCAGATTTGGTCCCCAGGATTTGAAGGTGTAAATTAACTGTGGAAAGGGTACAAAGACGGATGACAAAGATGGCTTCAGGACTGTACAATTTTGGTTATGAGGATCGGCTGAGAGAATGTGGACTGCAGAGTTTGGTGGATAGAAGAAGGAGAGGTGATATGATTGAGACTTTTAAACTGTTGAGAGGTAGTTACAAGGTTGATGCTGGGGAGTTCTTTCACTTGGTTGAACAGCTGGAAGGAGTGATGACAAGAGGCCATCCCTGGAAGTTACGAAAGGAAACTGTGAGCAAGAGGGTGAGGAGTGGTTTCTTTGCATGGTGGGTGGTTGAACCATGGAATGCATTGCCTGATGGAATGGTGAGAGCGAGAATGGTCAATGAGTTTAAGGAGTGGTATGATAGACTTTGTGTTTCTTAGGGGAGACCTCCCCTCGATGAGTCTTGACAGACTTTATGTTCTTAGGAAGGACCTCCCACGATGGGTCTTTTGACTCTATGGAGGCCTGAATAATAATAATCTAACTATCCCATTCTGATTTGTTGTCCTTCGTACTAACTCGGGCATATTATACACATTCATACACTCAACTGCCTTCCTGAAGTCTGCATATCCACTTCCCTCCTCCTTAATAACTCTAGTTTCCCTGATTCTGCACACCCACATTCACTTCATTCAACAACACTTTTTCCAGTTTCAAATGGCTCATTTGCAATTATGGCCCTTCTTCTCACCTCTTCTCTCTCATACCGCGGCAACAAACTCATTATCTTAATTCTCTCACTCGTTTCTTTTGCTACCTCTAATAATTCCTTCAAGTCCTCTCTCATAGCAATTTTTTCTCCTTTTAAATCATTCGTTCCTGCCACTACTATCATTAAAACTGAAAATAATAGTATTCAACATATTTGGAATAATTATTATGAAAACTAGCAAAGGTCATAACCATCAATAAAACAGTGATAGAAATATCCAGAAAGAACAAAATCATAAGCATATTTCAGTACTAGAGAAGGATATGTCATGAAACCTGAAATGAAATAGCAGCTGAAGTATAAATTTTACAGTAACTGTACTGCATTCAATTAGAATTGCATTACTTTATAAGAAGGGAGAACAAAATAGTGTGATAATTATAAAAGTTGAAAGTTTCTCTACTGAATATTCCAGGTATGATTTATGAATGCATACTGCATCTTTAACCTTTTTTTTTTTTTTTTGGTGACTACAGACAATCTTATCAATTATGTCTGAAAATGCAATCTTTGGCCTCTAACTCAATTCAATTTTGATATTTTATATTTGTAAGTCATATTCAAGCCATTAAAAGTTGAATGTTTAAGGACAAAGATCAACATCACAAGCAATAGGTGTGAAGGAGAGAAAGGAAGTGATTCAGTTCTAGAAGTCAAAAGACAGACCATAGGATGGAAACTTATTTAATAGGTGTTTGTGCCAAACACAATGTAATGTTTTAAGAGATATCAAGAACAACCATGTGATTCCCTAAACTCTTCCATGGCATGTGTCACAAGGTGGATGAAAACAGCAAGAAATAATCTATTACTGATAGCAGAATACCAACCTATTTCTGCTATCTAATTTACGAGCATACAAGATTCTTTAAATTTCTTTTTGGTGAAAAAAAAAAAAAAGAAGGAACTATTGAATGTCAAATGGCTAGAATGAGAGGAAGATAGAAGATCAAAAGAAGTGAAGGAAAGATTGAACAAAAGTTATGGCCAACAGCACTGGCGAGGGATGAGAAAATTTTCTAAATTGATGCAAATTTTCTGCATTAGTGTGTACAAAATCACTTTTGGATGTGTTGCCCAACATTTCCAAAACTTGACACAGCTAGGGAATATATATATATATATATATTTTAGCCCATCATATATGCATGCATGCATGTACATAGTTTGCCGAATTAAATATATTTTTACTTATATCTAATACCAATTACAGAATGGAACTGGACCTTTGGTAGCAAAGATCTGAAATCTTGTCAAAATGTGAAAAATCTTCATTAGTTTTCTCATCTGGAAAATACTAGTCTCCTGGAAGACAAACTGTCCAAGAGAACACACACATAACTGACATACAAAAATATTTATAGGCACAAGTGACCACTTCATCCTATTTATGGTAGTTATGGAGGCCAAGGATACTTTGGCATGTCTTACTAGTAAGCACCAGTGATGAATGAATGAGATCACACAAATAGTGTGCATTTTTTCTTTTTTTTTTTTGTGACTCCTACCCATGAAAGGTTGTAAACCTAAGGATTTTTTTCTATTTTTTTAATTAATTTTACATTTTTTGTATGTTTTTTAATATAAACTGGAAATCCTGCTCTAGAGACTAAACTTGACTTATTCAAGCCACTTTAGCTCTCAAATAAGTGAACAGTGGTCTCACGCTGGATGATGAAATTCTTTTCGCACATAAAGACAATCATCAACATCCATATCACTGTGGGATTTGAACTGCAGTGCACTGCAGTTTGTTGGTTGGATGGTGCATATACTAACCACTCAAGTGAGCCTTCATGTATGCACATTGTTGAACTTGTATAACTATTGAATATTCGTTTTTTTTTTTTTTTGATTTTTTATCATTTATGGGTTGATTTTCTCTATTGACAGCTCATGTGCCATACTTTTTCTGTTGTTTGGGACTGATAATTTTTTACCAAGGACGACACTGGAAAATCCCAGTATAAAGAGAAAAAATCATGAAGAATTCAATGAAAGCCAATTCATTATGCTTGGTTCTCTTATGTAGTCAGAGGACATTTCTTGAATAGCTTAGATAACAAATGTTTCTTATAAATAATTGTTTTGGAATACACTTAGTGAAAATGTTTATATCACAAGACTGAAAACAATAATCCAACCAAGGAAATGAAGCAGAGAAATCATGAAGGTCATCCCAACTGATATTCTTATAATGCCATTTAGCATAGAGAGGAGAGTGGCACTCCATGGGAGATGTGAATAATTTGTGTGAGATTACTTGTACTACCAAATGCCTCAATATCCCTACCAGCAGAATATCCCTACCTTTTCCAGCAGTGCGGCTGGAAAAGGAAATGCAACAAAAAGGAAGTTCACAACATCACTATCTTCCTTGGAGATAGTGATGTTGTGAACATCACTATCTCCAAGGAAGATTACTTTGGGATTAAGAAAGATGGACCTAAAAAAAATTGACAGTTAAAAAAATAATATCAAAGTTCCAGACTGGGTGGCAACATTAGAGAGAGCAACAGAGACAAATGGATTTGATAAAATGGGACAGAGTATTTTAGTCACAGAAAATCAAAAAAGAAGAGAGTTTAGAAATGAAAAGATGAACTGTACACTATTTGAAAATATTCAAATAGTACAATTGAGAAAACTGGTATGAGATGTGTATGAAGAGGCTAATATCTAAGTTTATCTTGAGAAAAAGTAAGTACGTATTTACAGTCAGCAGACTGAAATAAACATCACTGAGATGCAAATACAACCTTTTCTATCTATGAAGTGAATTTAGAAGGTTTTTGGATGGTTTGTCTTTTATGTGAGGGAAATAATGTATCAGTTTTCTTGACTTTTCCTAAATGTTGTTACAAAAAAAAAAAAAAGTTGTTGTTGAATTTTTTACTAAGACGTGTATGAAGAATTTCACATGTATCCTTTTGTATAAATCCTCCCACAGTGCCCCTTCCCCTCTCCCAACATACCACTATGTGGACTCCATACAGGCACACCTGCCAAAAAGTGGCAAGATTATTTGCTAGCTGACCTGGAATCTTAATAAAACAATACTATAAAGTTGCTCAGTCCAGTATGATATCCAACAACTAATCTGCTGATTACCATTTTGAAACTAAACCTTCCAAAAGAAGAAAACCAGGTTTCTCTCTGATTTCTGACATAACTCTAAACTCATCACTCATAATGCATAGCATAATAAATGGAAGGGAAAAAATATACTAAATCTTTGTTCTGAAGTCCCAGTATGGTTTTTGATCACTTATAGCTTCCAATAAGTAAAGTGATGAAACTCAACTACCATCTAGTCATGCTCAGTGGCACAACCTCAATTTCTGTCTGTGTTAGTTCCTCTTAGTTTTCTGCAGTATGATGAATGGATATATCTTCCTTGGCTGGAAGATATATCCAGGGACAGTAATAAGTCCACCAACATGAAGGTGTATACAAAGGATATGATAGCTGTATAACAAACGGACTTCAATGAAATTCAACATACTCCACTCACGGTGACCAGAATGACAATTCCATCAGAATTTTAGACTTCTGAGGATTAACACCAAGACATTACAATCATGCAACTGGCTATTTTGAGAAGAATAGCTTAAGATCCTATTTGAACCACTTTAATGGTTTAGGATGCTTCTAAGTTAGCTAGCAAATAATCTTGCCATTCTGTCAGGTGTGTATAGAGAGGAGAGGGATTCTACATAATAGTATGTGGAGCATTACCAATCACAATTTACTATGGAGGTGGATGAAATTTTTCTTGTGTGTGGTTTAATAAAGAATTCATTAAGTATATTCCATGTCCCTCTCAATTTCAAATCAGTTTTTTTTTTTTTTTAATAGATATATCAACCTTCCCCACCATGCATGCACACATGAAAGTGAAAATCCTATAGAACATCATGCGTAAGGTGCAAAAGGATAAGGAGAAAGAAGCAATCTGTTCATGGACATGTTTCTCAAACAGCTGAATTTTGGGGATGACAGGGTGAAGGAGGTGCTTTCAAATAACAAAAGTAGATGGGACGAAAAAAGAGGAAAGAGAAGTTAGTTCAGGAAGTTTGAAGCTAGATAGTAACTGCGTGTTGACCTGCAGCTGCTCGTGTTACTATGCAATAGACACAAAGCAGAATGACTGGGCAACTCTCTGAGAGATATGTCACTAAGTAACTGAATTGTTCTTTTTGGGATTGAGAGAGCATCAAGTATTCTTAAGAAATGTTAGCTACACTACCACAAATGTGTGAGCAATATTCCAAGGTTGGGTGGATTTGAGATTTATATAGTGACATTAGGTGTACAGGTGAAAAGTAGTACATAGAAAAATATGCCCAGTTGTTTGGAAGATGCTATAATTGAAATGTGTTTGTGCTAGGAAAAGATTAGAGGTATAAGTCAGCCCTAGAAGTGTAATAATTATGTTTAGGAAATCAGGTATCATTCAAAGTATGGGGGGGGGGGGGAGAAGCGAGGCGAGATCTTTCTTGGGGAAAAAAAACACATTAATCTGTTTTAGTTGCATTGAAGTTCACAAGGTTATCCACCCTAATGAAAAAGAGCAAGGAGACCAATGTTTAAAGCAAAGGTTATGGAAGATCTCAAATTTTCATATCATTGTGTACTACAAATTTTATCAATATGAAGAATAGGAATGTACAATGTATTTATGTACAAGAAGAAGAGAGTGGGTTAAATTTCAGAGTCACAGAACACTTCAGCACAGGTTGGGAAATTTGAGAAGAGGAAGCCATTTACTGTGACAAGGCTATGTCGTGGTAATTATCTTTTAAATACTTCATATTTATTAAAAGGCAACCATTTTTGTAGTTAACTTAAATGTCTGTAACTAGCTGCTCATGAATATCATTTTGGTTCATGGTAGAATCAAAGTACATGTTACTATACAATGGAATTCATTTTTATAACAATACCACTCATGAAAGATTATACCTATAATACAATGGTTCCCAACCATTATTTGATCAGAAACCAATGTTTAGGTCTAATTCATCATCATCATCTCATCTGCTTGGTGATGGGCAAGAAGAAAGGTTCTCCACTTATCGCAATCTTTGGCCATCTCAATCATGACTCTATAGCTGGGCAGATGAGAATGTTCTTTCAGCAACTTTATCCAAGTACTTCTTGGTCTGCCTCTAGGTCTTCTACCTCCTATGCATCCATTCAGAGCTAAATATGGCAATCTATGAGGGGTCATTCTCTGAATGTGTTCAAACCATCTCAGTTTGAACAGATTTTTCTGAGGCATTTCATTTCAAATGCTTGAAGTCTCTTGATTGGTTGTTGAGTTAATCTCCAGGCTTCTGTAGCATATGGGGATGATAATCGTTTTATATAATTTTAGTTTTAGACTTGTTGGGATTTTTTTATTTCTCCATATTTTATTTACTTTATTCATGCTGGTCCAACCAAGGTTTAGTCTGTGTTTTACTGTTTCCATGTTGTTGAGGTTACTAGAAATGAGACTGTCAAGATAGACATATTTATTAACTTATTCCAATGGATGATTTTTGAGATTTATAGAAATATTTTCTTCTTCTCTACCTATCTTCATTATTTTTGTTTTATGAAGATTCATTTTCATACCATAAGTTTTACAGGAGTCATTTAAGATATTAATAGTTTTTTTCTAACTGTGATTTAGAGTCTGCTAGGATAATGATATCATCAGCATATTTGATGTGATTAATGTTGACACCATTGATTTTTTGATCTGGTTCATCAGCTATGGTTTTACAGACTTCTTCTAGGAAGATGATAAAGAGTTGAGGTGAAAGAGGGCAACCCTGCATTACACCTTTCTCAACTCTGAAATCCTTGGTTTTAATGTTGTTCGTTTTAACAAAAGCTTTAGTGGCTCCATAATAATTTGTAATAAATGTTAAAATATCAGAATCCATTACACTTTTTAAAATGGTTATCAATTTATTTCTATTAACTGAATCACAGGCTTGCTTGAAATCTATAAAACAACAGTATATGAGCAGGTTGTATTCCCAATATTTTTCTGCTATATTATTAATAGTGAAGATGTGGTCTATAGTGGATCTATGTGAATCCAGCTTGATTTTCTTCTATGATTTTTTCTGTAAGCACCTGTGTTCTCTTTTGAATAATTCGGATAAATAGTTTATAACTATGACTTAAGAGTGTTATGGGTTTGTAATTTTCACATATTCTTTTGACTCCTTTTTTATGAACTGGTATTTAAAAACTCCTGTTTTCTAGTCAGTTGGAATTACTCCAGTATAAAGAATTTGGTTAAATAATTTCATTAAGAAGTTAATGGCTTCCTTGCCACCATATTTCCATAGATATTTCATCTTTGCCCATAGCTTTCGAGAGTTTCATTTGGTTCATTGCATTTATAATTTCTACTGCAGTTATGGGTGGTGCCTTTTCATATATCATCTCTTCAGTTATATTTTCCTCCTCATGTTCTTTCTGAAATAATGTTTGATAGTAGTCCTTCCAGATTATTTTAATATTTTGTATTCATCCAGTTTCTAGATTGTTTTTATCTTTCATTGTTAGTGGTTTATCTTTATATATCTTAGTTAATTCTTTTATAATTTTATATATAGTTTTATTGTCATTTCTTTTATTAGCTTCTTCACACAGTTTTGCTTTTTCCTCCAACCAATCATTTTTGGCAGATATGCACATTTTATCAAAGGTCTAATTACCCTTACCCTTTTTAAAGGAGCACTAGAAAAAGCTCCTTTCACAGAAATCATGATAGATTCTACAGGTTAAGATGAAAATGACATTCTCACTAAGTCAATAAATTTCCTTACAAAACATCTATCAGTTACAATTACATACAGCATTATGGAGTCAACTGTTAGATAATTCATGAAGTTTTTAAAGGGAAGTGTAAATTTTTATGTTCAGACATACACCATTATAGTTTTTTTTTTAATGAAAAGCAAAATCTAATAATGAAAATGAATATTTTAATTTTTCATTATAATAGTAGTCTGCACAGTTAGTCTAGTGGCTGTGCGCTTTGCAACCATGTGCCTGGGGAAGGAGTGTCCTAAGTTCAATTCCTGCTGGTGACGTGAGGAGCTGAAGGATATTCCTCAGCCATAGCCTAGCAATTAGCTGGTCTTGGACGTGGACAGTAGGATTTTTTCCCCAGTTTATCCTGGGGTTTTTCATCCCGTAAAGCAGGAAAACTGGCCTTGAGAACTCAACACTACAGGACAAAGGATACACCAGGGAGTAGGGGTGACCACCCTATCCTGTGAACGGTTTGAGGTCCAATGATTAATAAACCCTCGACACCAAGGTAAAAGAGGGTAAAAGGAAGATGAGATTATAATAATAAATAAACAGAGAAATTTATATACCAAAAAAAAAAAAAATGTAGGAATAGGCTAAACTCAATATCAACAATAAAGACTCTTAATTCATCTCAACAACTTAAGTTTCAATATCACCTATTTTCTGTTTTTCCCTAGGCTACACAAGATTACAGTCAAGCAATACTTTTGTTATTCATTACTGAACCTTTTCTGAGTTTTCTCATCCCAGCATCATCCAGGTTTTTTTCACAGTGATTCCAATTGGTTGGACTAAATCACTGATAGTGAAATTAAACAAAAAAAAAAAAAAATCAATATCCTTTCACCACATTCACTTAGTCCTATTTATTATTGTGTATTCAATTAGGTTCAACATTTTCTTACTTTTTTTCGGCATAACTAGTTTTTTAATTTAAGATTTATGAAATTTCTTATGTTGAAGTTGTCCTCGCTTTTCGTTTCACAATTTCCATTCATTTGTAAAGCTCCAACTATTACTGCCCTACCATTACATACGCATACATTCTAAAACATCTAGTATCTACTGGAAAACATTTCATCATCCAAAACGTTTCCAAATAATCATAATATAAGACTTATTTTCGTAATAAATTATATTAAAACATATAACCATCGATCTATGAAGCTAAAACACAGATGATGAGCTTTTATGCATATAAATTAATATCATAGCTCTGGACTCGAACCTGACGAATTCAATTTAAGCACAGTTTCGAATGTACAATATTTGGGACATTACTAATCACTGATCAATGGAAAGGGAATGCTTCTCTGAACACTTTTATAAGACTGATAAGCATTTAAAAATAAAAGCATTACAAGTGATTTACTGATATACTTTTCATTTATTCTACTTTTTTTTTTCTCGCAATGTTGTAATCCAGATTTTTGTGATACATGGCACACAAATTCGGCAATCATTCTTAAAGTTATTTTGTCAATTCATCACAATCAGGGTTTTTAAGGAATTTAGAGTTTGGCAAATTATAAATACCCATCGGGTATTAAACTTGTATAGCGTAAACGCGAAACTTACGTACCTTGATTTTGGGTAAAGATATTTTACAGAATTGATTATTTATGTAGTTCAAAGTTGAAATATATCTGTGCTCAGCGCGAACCAGAAATTAACACTTTACAGACCACTGAACAATGGCAAACAACAAAGAAAATTATTTCGCTAAAATTCGTCCATTTCCACCTGCACCCAAGATGCCGACTATCCGGGAAGAAGGATGTCAGAAATCGTATGATACGAGCCGGTAGAAAACGGAAATTTTTTATGAAGAGAAAATTTAAATATATATTTATTCTGTGCATTATCAAAACAATGCCGAACTCATTTGAGTAATGTAACAATTCAGTGTATCATAATTAAGATACTTAATGTATAATTAAATTAACAAAACGGAAAACATTAAAAAAAAAAAAAAACGAGCACAAGTATGCGCATCAAGCAGCACAAATCGCTCTTAACAATGGAGGAACGAAAACACACTTTTATTCCATAAGAAACCCGTGATCCATCGCCTATTATTCCATATAATATCACATCTTTAAAAGATTTAAGCAAAGGAGATGCTTGTCTAACGATCTCCGTTCGTAATTAATATTCTCAATTGTGCAATCCTGTAATACGTAAAATACACGGATTCACTACATATATATATATATCCAACACTCGAAAATTAGGACATCATCAACATTCATCATGGATTAAATGTGTGATTATATTCATATATTATTCGTGGTTCACAGTAACATGGACAAAGAACTTAAAAGTCCAACGATAGCTATAAAGCGAGGTCCCAATCAACCCTTCTTTCCAGTGAAAGCTGTTGCAAGAAGGGGAGTAGTAATAATTGAACCTCGTAATTAGGCTGCTTATTGGAAATTAAGATGCTAAAGTTAAGCGTGATTTATTATTATTATTATTATTATTATTATTATTATTATTATTATTATTATTATTATTATTATTATTATTATTATCTGAGACCTCCAGGGAGTCAAGGACTCATCGAGGGAGGCTGTAAATTACCCAACCCAACTATCATACCTTCCCTTAAATTCATTTATACTAAATGCACTCACTACCCCTAAGGGCAAATTATTCCACTCACTCACTGCTCTCTGGGAGAAAAACCTAGCTCTTACCCCTTTTTGACTGAGAACAACCTTAACTTCCTAAGATTTCCCCCATGTTCTCTCCCTGTCTTCCATATAACAAAAAATTTCATCATTTGAAATGCTATAACACCCATTCAAAAGTTTATAGACCCCTATCATAGCACTCCTCTTTCTCCTGTTAACCAGCGTCTTCAATTCACATACTCACAATCTGTCCTCATAATCTAAATCCCATAATCCGGTTTTAATTTTTGTAACTCTTCTTTGCACCCTTTCCGTGCGTGCGTGCGTGCGTGCGTTGCGTGTGCGTGTGCGTGCTTACACATCATTCTCTGCTGATTAGAGAAGCGTTTTTGCAGGCAGTTTTTTTGCCCTACAATCGCCCTTCCGCACAAAAAGAGAAAAAGTACATTTTATTCTAAGGAAGAAAAATCGGATCGGGTTAATTTTTGGACAAACATCACGTTAATAATGGGCAAATAATATTACATATTATTAATAATAATCTTATTAGCATTCAGTAATAATCTGAATTTTGAATTGTTATGATTAGCCCACACATAGAAGTTAGACCTAGGGTCTGAAAAAATATGTGTGATACTTAAAAGCATACAAAACGTGGCGAACAATATTGAGAATCAGGTAGATGGAAAATATGACAAACAAGGAGATGCTATAGTTACACAATAACGAGAATTGACCTTTATATCAAAAGAAGAAGAAATATGACAAACAAGGAGGTGCTATAGTTACTGATGGTACTGATGAGGAAGACCATGACATGTAGAAGCAAAGGGAAATGTTTACCTTGTAAAAGGCCTATATCAGACCTCATATAGACTGATATGTGTATAGATTTGGTCGCATGATTTCAAGGGGATGAGGATATATTAGAGAGGATCCAGGTTGGATCTGTTTTGGAGGCATTAGTGTTTAACTTGTATGCTAATGATACTAGAACAGACTTAGCTGTCTATATGTAACTGTTTACCGCTGATGCAATGTTGAAAACTATGAGGAGAAGAGTATGAGTTGCTCCATTGCAGAAGGATCTCGATAGAATATGGGTGAGCAAGAGGTGGAGCTTTCAGTTTATATCGCAAAGTGCAAGGTCGCAATGCAGAGTACAAATTTAATGGTGAAAAATGTGACAGAGACTTGAATTTAGGGATCATATTATGATTTTAGCATATCCATATTACTAAAATCATAAGAACTTCACAATGAATTATGGTACTGATGAGGAAGACCATGACATATAGAAGCGAAGGGTGATGGTTACCTTGTAAAAGGCCTTGATCAGAACTCATATGGACTGAATGTGTATAGATTTGGTCACATGATTTGAAGGGGATGAGGATGTATTAGAAAGCATCCAGAGAAGGCAAATGTCAGTGACTTGTCTCTGGAATGTGCGATAGGTGACAGATTGAAAACATGCACCTTGAAGAGCTTTGTGAATTGAAGGAGAGGAGGGACATGACTGAGACATTTAAATTGATGAGGGGGGTTACTACTAGATTAATGTGTAGGAGATTTTTCATAAAGAAAAGGGAGAAAAAGTTAGACATGAGGCCATCTTTAAGTATAAGGTAATATACTCCCTTATACATCATAATGTATAAAGGAGGCAAGAAAAGGCTTTTTGCACGGAGTATGGTTGATGAGTGGAATGCATTGCTGAAAATAGAGCGAGCGCGCAGAAACTGCAAATAGGTACTTTTTTGTGAGAATTTGGACCTCCCGCAACGAGTCTTAGTCTCTATAGAGGTCTAGTGTTAATACTAATATTAGCAGCTTAAGTATAATTTCTGTATTAATATTATTATCAGACTTCAAACGAATCACTACACTCATCGTGGGAGATCCTACTCTCAAACATACAGCTCATCAAAACGGGGATTAAATTAATTTCCTACTTCCGCAGTCACCACAGCTTTCATGCCACCAACCATTTCCCCGCAAAAAAAGCAACCACTTATACAGGGTGTTCGGGATAAATTTGACATATTTATAATTAATTATATTTTTCCGTAAGTTACATGTATTAACACACACTTCTCTTCATTTAAAAGTTTGGACCCTTCTTCATTCATATACAAGATGTCAGAAAGGATGGATAGCTGGAACCCACCTGAATCATGGAAGAGAATAACTTGTATCATGATGATTCGTGCCCGCCATCAAAATAAGGATATTACGACTGCTGCCCAATGCTCCCTGAATACAGTAAAAACAATCAGGCATGAACTAGAGACTTGCAATGGTGACTACGAGGATGTAGCAAGAAGAAAGATCCCTAGCAGACGATCTGATTGCGTTCGTACAGCAGAATTGCTCGCAAATCTGCAGGAACAGGTGTTGAAGAACCCTGGCATTGGAATTCGGGCTTTGTTCGTGGAGTTGCTAACTGTAGTCAAGCCCTGGATAACAAGGGTAGCCAATGGTAGGCCGTATGTATGGCAGCAGGATTCGGCCCCTTGCCACACCTCTGGGAAAAGTCAAAAATGGTTGTCTGAAAATTTCTACGACTTCACCAGTCCAAATGTTTGGCCTCCAAACTCCCCAGACCTTAACCCCATGGATTATTTTGTATGGGGCGCAGTTGAAAAAGACACCAATCGCACTTCCAGTAATACAAAAGCCCAGTTAATGGATAAAATTAAAACAGTTTTTGCGGCCCTTCCCAGGGAGACTGTAGCATCAGCTTGTTCGAGGTTCCGAAGCAGAATTGAAGCTGTGATCGATGCTAATGGTGGTTATTTTGAGTAAATCTTGTTGATAGTATTGTAATTAACTCTGCCTGTAATGTTTTTTTGTCAATTCATTAAATTTAATAGATACAAAGAAGATTTTCTTTTTCCTTACGAAACTGTCAAATTTATCCCGAACACCCTGTACATCTTCCATCGATTGTCTCCTTGTACTCCTCCTGTCATCCCCTTATTTCTTGAAAATTATTTTCCAGATAATCCTTAGCAATTTATGCCTCAATCATAGCTCTCCACACCTGTTACCACGTTGTTTTGCATATTACAATTTTTCAACCGTTCTTCATATCCAAAATTCCCTCTGCAACTAGAAACCACCTCAGTCAGTCGCCTCTTGATCCTCTCACATATCCTAATTTCTTTGAATATCAGGTGATTAATTCTGTTCATAGTAACAACATGCAGCCTGATGATATCCGTAAACAAGGGAACCATACTTCCTAACTTTTGCATGTTAACTTCCTTTGCAATCACTGCTGTAATCCGTTGTGATTTCAATGATTGTACAATTAAAATTGTACAATCATTGTACAATTTTAATAACAACACAACATACCCTTTATCTCTTCCACTTCTTATACGATTTTTGTTTTCCAAATTATAAAACCTTACGTTTTTGTAACATCGAATTGGTAACTTCAGTCTCTTCACCAGTCATGCACCCTATTGAGATTCTGTTGTGAAACCACCTCTACTATCTCATAATTCTCCACAACATTGCATCATCTGTACTCACACACACACACACACACACACACACACACACACACACACACACACACACACACACACACACACACACACACACACACACACACACACACACACACACCTGCATATGATTATTTAAATCTCTCCTAATATTATTAACATACAAATAAAATAGCAATGGTTCCAAATAGACCCTTAAAATCTGTTCAGGTCACAGATCTCTTTGTATGGGAACAGTGTTTCCTTACATATAATTTCTCGATGCCCATCGGCCAAACTTTGGTTGAATATACTAATCTAACCTCATATTTCCAATTTAATTCTTAACTTGTATGGTGATCGTTGGTCGATTGGTAGAGCCTCTGCTGCTAATGGGTCAGTTAAGTAAGTTTCAGCGCGGTTAGTAGTTGGAAGGGACCCAATCGTTCAATGCTGTTGGCACACTCTCCCTCGATGAGTCTTTGGACTCCCTGGAGGTGTCAAATAATAATAATAAAGAGACTGTTGTCAAAATCTACCACTTTGTATGTTGTTCTCTTGTCCAGGAGACATTTGGCACATTGTTGTAATCGGTAAAAGGAGTGTAAAAAGATTTATCAAGCCTATGCTGCTGCTAGTGACCCAACGCTGGTCCCATGCAAACCTCTTGGGCACTTTAATCACACTTTCAGACACATACTATCCCATAATTCAAAGCTTCAATCTTTTCATGCCATTTGCAATGTAAAACAATATTGCCTTCTTTCCACTTCTTTAGGATCCGCTCCATTCTGCTTTAAATTAATGACATCTTGAACGAATATTGGTAGTAGATGTTCGGTGTAGCGGTGGAGATGAAGAGTTATACAGTGGGTGTCCTCCCGGAGATGAGTCTTCGGACTCCTTGGAGGTGTCACGAATAATAATATCTTCAAGATGTCATTAATTCAAAGCAAATTTTCTATTCGGACTTAGAAGGCAGAATAGATCCCATTTTTGTTATGGAACCAAAGCTGCTCTTACCCACTAAGCAATTAAGGCAATGCCAAGGAGCCACAAATTTGGAAGGTTCAAAAACCCAACGACACTGTATCTCATTCATAAAAACACTGCATTTTTTAAACATATTTTCTTGAATTTTAGGGCAATAAAATAGCATTTGGCGATTTTGCATGGAAATTGTATTCCATCCATCTGTTGCCTCAAAGAAAATAAAAATATTTAACAAAAACATTTTTAAAGAAAAAAAAATTACATATTGCATTAACAGTGCTCAATTCGAATTAACAGCGATCCTTATGTTATTGACTGCCTCATTAATAAAAAAGCATCCACTATGATTTGGACTGACGACACAAAAGCAAATTTTATTCAGCTGTCTCTCTCTCTCTCTCTTTTTTTGTTTATTTAATAAAATTCCATTCTCTCTGACGATGAAAACACAATTAATTGTCTGACATTACTACTGGAACTCTGTGTTAAATGGAATGTGCCACAGTCAAGTGACCCTAAGAGTTCATAAGGCTCAAAGCAGCATGCCTGAATTAGGGCCCGTCAAGTTGATGATATTGTTTTCGTTATATTGATATAAGATCTCTATGGTACAGTACCTTAGTCTGGTCTGGCAAGCAACTGATTTAAAATTCAACATTTTTCTAATATTCTCAAGAGTGAATTACTTAGCTCATGACTTTGGATTGAGATGAATATTATTTAATGAGACGGAACCTTTTGTAAACACTTTAAAAATATTATCGGAGCCATTCGAAAAGTTAAGAATTTTTGAACATGAAATTTTAAATATTTTAAAATATGCTTCATCACTAAGTAAACAACTAAGCGAACAATTTTACCAACAACAGATTCTTTTACATTGATATTTCTTTTGATAATTCTATTTTTGTCACTGGGTAATTTAGTTGTTTGAATGGGTTCGAATCTTCAGCGCATTCTTAGTAAAACTGTAGAAACGCTGGAACGTCGCACCCTTCAACTGGAAATGACCTGATTTCAATTTTCATTGGGACAAGAGCAATCTTTATGAGCTTTTGAGCTCAAAATGCGTTAGCTGATCTTATACAAGGCAGCATGGATCTCTTATTTAAAGTCGGGTTTTCATTCTGCCCGCAGGGAAATCAACCTTATTACGCACGTAATTTATTAGTGGATGGTAGATGACGATGTGTGTAAATGATAGATACTGGTGTTTGGGATATAACCTAGAAGATTGATTGTAGGGGATGACAACATCACATCCTTACAAGCAAGCTTTAGATAACAATGAAGCAGAATTGTACAAATACAAAAGACCCAAGTCGATTCTATGCTCAGCTGATCACAACTAATCTCACTGCTCTTCCAGGGCGAGCTTAAAGTTCAATAACTCTCCACTCAAAGAACTTCTCTCTCAGACAAAGGGGAACATGAAAATCATATATGCTTCACCCATCAAACCAGTAACGTTCTGTGTATGTAGGGGATGAGGATCCGTGGTGAGTCTCGCTTGGATTAGTTTTTTGGATTTTGGATCGTGATTCAACATTCCATGAACTCTCTAGTTATTGGATATATCTAAGTATCCTTTTTTACTTTCTCCCCTTTAGTTTAATATTGCTGATAAGTGAGAGTGAATGATAGAACTGGGAGCACCTGGACTATGTAAAGGTGCTCAAGATGCATGAGCAGACTAACATGGTGTTTCAGAAGAAATGACCTACAGTTTCCCAAAGCAATGCCCAGTCTGTCTCCAATTCGCCTAACACCAGGCTAACATTAGAGCAGGAGCAGGCCATAGAAGAACCTAGCACAAATGTAAACGGTTACTGTCCAGTCAGCCGAAAAAAAAAAAAAAAACCAGCCCTGCCTGAAAACAACCCAGAGAAAAACCTATACCATCCAACCCCGGAAAATCCGAAGACTCATTAAAATCTGCACAGGCACACGCCTCATATGCAGAAGTGGTGGTGTCTAATAAAAAGCAACAAAGCCACAACCTCAGCAAATCAAGGAGCTGATAAAGCTGCCAAAGATGCAGCCATTCTGGCAAGCATGTTTATTGGCCATTACAAATCCAATCCTATTCAAGAAGCCACAAACTTGTCTGTGAGAGAAATGCAAGCAATTCTCACAGTAATCAGTCATGGTCAACGAATGTAGAATACCATATTCCATTCAGATCGTTTACTGGAATGCCAACGGCCTAGAGGAAAAAATACACATGCTTCAAGAATTTACGATGCACCATTACGCCGACCTAACCTTGGTACACGAAACTCATCTCCACCCAGCTGACAATCGAAGGCTCAGAAACTACATTTTATATCGCGACGACAGGGCGAACGCCAGGGGAAGTGGAACGGGTAACATTATGAAATCCAACATTGAGCACAGCGACATCAAGTAACCTTCAACCGCTAACATTGCGATCATAGGCGTGGAAATCCAGACAGTCAATGCAGGTAGCCTGGAAATCTGCTCTGTGCACAGCTCTACCACCAAACAGCTCCTCGAATTTACTCGAATATAACTAGCATCTCTGATTTTACTAAACGAAAAAATAAATTAAAACTCTCGCATATGCCACCAAAGGTTGGTCGATTGGTAGAGCATCTGGTACTAATGCCCCAAACAAAAAGTTAACAAAGTTTGAGCGTGGTTAGTAGTTGGAAGGGAAACAATCGTTCGATTCTGTTGGCACACTCTCCATTAATGGGTCTTTGGACTCCCTGGAGGTGTCACATAATAATAATAATAATAATAATAATAATAATAATAATAATAATAATAATAATAATAATAATAATACCTCACACACGAAAAAAATTTAAACACGTTCATGTCGGGGAGCTAGTAACTTTCCCCATCCCCCCTGCCGAAAACAACGCGCCCTTCCCAACAGCCACTATACTGCAGATGCAAGAAAAACAAGTAGTTCTATTGTATCACTGAATAAGGTATAGAGATATTTGCAGTTGGTGTAGCATATTTCTCAACAAGTAGACAACTGGGATAAAAACGGTATTGACTAATGAATCACATGTTCCCTGCAACAGGAACCATGCTGTATAGACTCAATCAAAACCCTAGGTTGCACTGGTGAACACAGTGTCTAACTAAAAACTATTGTCCAATTTTTCAATTACATGAAATAAGTGTTTGATTGCATTGAAATTTTCAATGTTATTAAGACAGATCACAAAGGCTGACTTCAAATAAAATTCCACCACGAATAGTAACATGCCATGTGTGTGTGTGTGTGTGTGTGTGTGTGTGAGTCCACCCGCCAGCGAGGAAGTGGCATGTAAACATGCAGCAATAAAATTCAACCGAAGGGTGAAATGTGTGAGTTGAGCCTGCCTGCACGACACGGTACACAAACGGTAATGAGAAATTCCGTCACAACGATAAATGGGCAAAACACCACTTCGTCGTGAATTTTAAAACTAAGAAATATACAGTGAATGTTGTTATGGCAATTTCAGATATTATGGAATTTGGTTGAAGCGAACTAGCTTTTCAACTTAACAACTGTTGGGTTGTCTTTGTCGTTGGGTTGCTCATTCTTATGTTAATATCATACCAATCATATCCACGTCTTCATAGCTGCTCTATCTCTACTGGCCTACTATCACTGTCTGTTTTGTGCTCTGCTTTCACTTCCATTAGTCATTCGTGAAGGCTTGTTCATTACGCATCTCAAGTCTTATAAATTATTGGTAATTTTTGCTTGAAATAATGGGAAAGAAGATGATGCTATTTGGTTAGATGACTTTGACGATGCACACAAGGAAACTGCTCTCGCGACCAGAAGTAGCGATAGGGAATAGGAGATTCTTGGTAAGTCATAGCCATTTTCAGTTTTTTCCTGAAAACTTTAGTTTAAGAAAATCCCCGCATATATCTCGCACCACGCATTTTTTAGCTTTCATTTTTGAAAAAAAAAGTGCGAGTTATATTCGGGTATATACGATAATTGATAGCGTAGATTCTAGACATGAACAGAAAAGTGCTAGTAGCAGACTTAAACGCCAAACATCCAGCCTGAAATAGCAGGAATAATTGGAATGGTAAAATACTCAATGATTTTTTGCTGCCACAAGGAATATTGTGGGTGTAGAAGCTCTGGAACGCACACACCAGTGGTGCACCATGGGGGGGGGGGAACAATCCCCCCCCAAAAAAAAGAAAAAGAAAAAGAAAAAACACTAGAAAAATTTTCATAAATGTTTTCCTAATGCAAATTAATTTTTTTATTTATGTTGCGTCGTGTCTTCTATTTCTATACTACTTATGAATTAGCAATCATTACAGATGCTCAGTCATAGGTCGTATGTGATGCCTAGTGTGTATTGTCAAATCATCTATCAACTCTCCCCCCTCCCAAGATTAAATCTTGAGTGCGCTACTGAGATACAGATCCCTTTATGTTTCTGAAATAGCCAAAGCCCAGGAAAAATTAGCACCAAGAATGGACAGTGATAGGAAATTTTATGGAATTATAAGTGGAGACGCTTTGTCTTAATAACTTACTTAGAGTTTAAAATTGACCGCTGAATAAGTTTTCGGTGACATTACAGCATTTTGAAACCTCTAACAGAATTAATTAACACAATAAATAAGTGCATATATTAGGATGTTGGAATTATATAATAAGTGATGGCTGTCTATCAATTTCATAGTTTGTTTCACACTTGTCCTAATTTTTCAGGTTCTACAGGTTTGCAAGTGGGACGCTACATGACTAGATCGTTTGGCTATATTACATTCGTATATTAATTATACTGTAGATGCTTTGAATGGGGTATACACAGTTATTTCGGTGATGTAAAGTAACCACCAGCGATAAGGAATATCTAACATGGTATCGCTTCTGAATGACCTGAATAGACTGGTAGAGTGGAACAGAGAAGAGTGGGCATTAGTCTTAAGGTTTGGTATTTTAGGCAGTGATCTAGGTGTAAAAGTGGAGATGCAATTAAAATTCAAGCTGCTTAAAGTCGGAATCACGGCTCAATTAAAAAGTAAGACCATGCAGAAGTTAGTTTATGTTCTGAACTATGCATGTATTCTTCTAAACAATTTTTGTAGGACGAAAATCCCGAATTTCTAGAAGATAACATTTTGCCACATAGCCATGGACTGACTAATTCTTCTTCTTCGTTGAAAAGTTGCGTCGTCTTAGCGACTGCAGATGCTCGGGAAACATTACAACTGATAGATTAGTAAAGAAGTTAATGTCCATGCCTTGTCCCACTGTATCTGGAACACTGTGAGCAGATCTGCTAAAGCGAATTTCTGGCGGATGTGTGTGTGGGGGGGGGGGAGAGAGCGTGGATAGATAATTAAGATGTTGCCAGTATCGATGAATGTTGAAAACGAAATATTAACGAAGTGTGGATTGCATTTGGCTGAATAGATGGAAATGTGGGAATAACAGATAGGGCTGATGAAGTCATTTTATGAGAACGTGCAGATCTTTTCAATACATGCCTTAAAGGGAAGAGGACGATGGATCATCCTCGTAAGTTAAGCTTGTTAGCAAAGTCAACTTACGGAGAAAGAGAAGGTTTATCTCATGGAGGGCGGAATATGATGTCACTGAAAATAGCAGGTGCCCTGACTATGAGACCAAACAGAATTATATGACTGGCATTGTATGAGACAGTATGGGCAACTCGCAATGAGATCTTGGATTCCGTGGATATTCCTGATCAGTAATAGAGAAAAAAACGTATATGAAAATGTGATAACTACTTTTATGTCATGTTTAATGAATCCCAATGATCAGACAATTTTTTAAATAATGTCAATGCGCATTTGTCGACAGCACAAGAATTTAACATTTACGGTTGGCAGGGCTGCTGAGAGGTGGTGACCTGGTCGGCCTAGCATCGAAAAGGGCCCGACCGTCGGATTCTGACGTTTCACAACTGTGTTTATAATGCATGGTTTTAATTCTGATAATAATACAACAATCATAAAGGATATGGCAAGGAAGGCAAAGGTAAACCACCTTGCATCACTATTTTCATGGTAATCAGCTGCAACCCTCTCAAAGAGAGGAAGCCACAGGATCAGATCAGATAAAGGAATATCGAGAATGATACTGTGTTTTGTTTTATACAGATGGTTACACTTTTTAGCGCGCAGAGAGTGTCCAGAACACACTGATTCTCTCTGCGCGGATCGCTGTAGTTATAGCGGGTGATGACGTCAATAGGCGTTCGTGCAAGGTTGTTGCAGTTGGCTGCACTAGCGCCAGCTAATAATTGCATTCACAGTAATGTTCCCTGCCAGAATGCTTCGTTCTTGTTAGTAGTTTGATAGACGAAGGTTTTGTGATTGTTTGCAATCAATAGAACATGACCTGACAATGAAAATTAATTATGACGAGATGATTAAAGATTTCGCTAACCATAAAGTGAGGAAGTGGATGAGGAAATAAAATTTAAAAATTCTCTTTTTATTTAATGTTTGTGTTTTGTATATGCAATGAATCAAATTTTGAATTTATTGTGCACTTTTTTAAATAAATGTTTAATATTTTATACGACTTTTTTTTATTAAACAAAAGTGATGCGCTTTTTTAAGTGGGGCCTGGACCACAGATTTGTCACGCACCCGAAAATTTCTCTCGGCAGCCCTGACGGTTGGTATGTTATATTGTTTTGTATTTATCAAAAACTGGTATAACTGGATTTAGCTGTAGTGTCAAAAGTTATAACAGTGACTGAAATGACTTACTTAAACCCTAAGCTGACAAAAGTAATCACATGGTCTTGCCTTTTGTGAAGTGGGGAGAGAACAAGTATACTGTGTGGGGAGAATGAGTTTATGTGTGACATTAGAGGACTGGTGATTATAGTAGCATTAGGAGTCAGCTTACTGTAATTCAATAATAATAATAATAAGCTAACGCCTTTTTTATTCCCTTATTAGGGAGTTAAGGGAGGCCTTTTACCGCGTCTAGCTTTTGGAGACTGAGTGGGCAGTTCAATCTCCACGGTAGCCAATCAGAGATAGCTGGCTCATGATTATCACTAATTATAAGTCCCACCGATGAATCTCTTGGTATCTAACCCTAACAGGATATGTTAATGTCTGAATTAATATGGGTTCTACGGTCAATTTTCCTGAGTTTACGAGATGAAACACTCGAGTTTCCTGGAGAAAAAAACCCACTTGCTTGTGTCAGAGATCGACTAACTCGGAAACTGGTCGAAGACAGGCTTAGAAAAAAGTTCCTACAGTCGGCGACTAGACTCGAATTGAAGTCTATCTTCGGGCGAACATCCTCTGTAATACAATGAACGGAAGAGCTTGCAAGAAGAATCAACAGTACATGGGAATTAAAGAAATATTTGTTAACAATAATGACAAAGTGTATACCTGGTGTGAGAAAGATGAATAGATTTGGAGTAACGTGGATGACTAGCAAACTCCAACTGCAGAAAAAGAAGAGATTATGGGGAAAGCATAAATTGGGAGATGGAGCAAGTGACAAGTAAGATAAATAAAGGGAAATTAAAAATGAGAGCAGCGTAGCACTTTGGTAAGAGGAAAATTCCAAGAGTTTCTTTCTTGGTGAGGATGAGGAGAAATGGCCTTGTTGGAATGATGGCAGAGCGAGCAATGTAGATGTTTAATGATTTATTTCTAAAGGTCTTATACATTCTGGGAGAAAACACTTAAGATTGAATAACAATTTCAATCCTGAAGAAAAGGGAGATTTCTGGGACTGGAAGTGAATGACATGGATGTATTGAAACGACGTCCATTTCAACAAGGTGTTGAGACTGGACGGTCTCACTGATCAGGTTTGTTTACAATGAAAGGTTTGCAACTGGAAGATTTTCATTAAATGCAACGATACTATCATATAAAATGGTGAAAAAAATTGAAGAAAAATAATTGAGCATAATTAGACTGTAAACCAACAGTGTGGTGGAGGTACAAGGATGACATTTTCATTGTATGGAAAAAGACTAAAAAAAGATTTTTTAGATTTTTTAACCAAGATAAAATCCTTCTATCACAAAATTAAGTTCATCCTGGAACTTGAAGAGGATAAACAATTGCCATTTCTGGATATCTTAATTAAAAAACAAATGGGTGGACATACCAGCTTTGGAGTTTATCACAAACCAACCAACACTGGTCGATATTTGCATTTCACATCTTCGCACCACATTTCTCAAAAACTGAGCATCATACACATGCTCAAAAATAGGGCTACTCGCATCACAACAGAAGAAAAATATCTCAAAGATGAATTATCTCATATATCAAAAACCCGGATAGACAATGGTTATCCAAAAAATCACTAATCATAAGGGATGATTCATAAGAATCTGAAGAAACACATTACAAATCCTCCATTGCCATTCCTTTAGCTGGAACAGTTTCAAAAAAGATTGCTGCACTCCTCAAACCATATGAAATGCGAGCGACTTTCCAACCTATAAAGACTATTCGCCACTCTTTAAGATCTCAGAAAGACAGTAATACCTTCAAATACACCGGTGTCTATAACATTCCCTGTTTCATGTAGTTTAAACTACATTGGTCAGACCTCAAGAAGTTTGGAAATAAGGAAATGAGACCACGTTGGAGATGTAAACAACAACAGAGAAGACAGCTCTGTTAGCTCTTCATTTCTCGAGTACGAACAGTACCATCGAATACACCAAAAGCTCCATGCCCTATCTAGAGGAAGACCTGCTCCTGAAACATCAAATAAGCTATAGTAATCATCTGTTCTAAACACAGCCTCAATAGAGATCAAGGATTAATTCTAGCTGATATTTGGAAGACCTTCATACGATCACTAAGTACGGCAGAGTTTAATTTCGCTGCTAATTACAGAACGTACCAGCATAACAATAGTTGACATCATACACGCTCCATGCATTTGATGTACGCGTTCTTCTGAATTTCTTCCTTCACAAACTGTTTAAGTTGTTTTGTGTCACATTTATACGCCCTGACAAATGCCAAACAGCCAAGTTGGCGAAACCTATTGGTGTTGTCTTACTTTATTTCTATTATTAAAATTCTTCAGCTAATATACAACCCAGTTTATGTTCATTTCTTGCATTGGTTCCAGTCTTTCCTGAATGATCTTAAGTAAGACTTTATTTACACGAGAAATCAGTGCTATAGTTCTGTAATTTTTGAACTCTCTTGCATTGCCTTTCTTCAATAAAGGTATATAAACTGATTTTTTCCATTCCGCAGGCCATGTAATTGTGGTCCAAATACATAGAGCTGTTAAAATTTTAACTGCCTCTTCTCCCAGGGCTTTGAACAGCTCAATAGTTATTCCATCTCCTCATGGTGCTTTCTTACTCGATAGCTCTTGCAGTGCCCACCTCACTTCATTCTCCAGTGGTACTGGCTCCAGTGTATAATCCTGTCTTCAAATTTCTCAGTAATTTTGGAGTCCTTTTTTGTAAAGGGCTTCTGTATACTCTTACCGCCTTTCTTTAATGTCTGCAGCTCTTGTAAGATATCCTTTGTGTTTACTTTTCAATATTGTCACCTTGGGGCTGAACTTCCGTGTCAGTTCCCTGATTTTTTGAAAAGCTCTCTTGTTTTTCCTTTCTTGTTTTGGTCTTCTATTTGTTCCTGGTATTTTTCCTTGTCTCTTCTGTCCTTGTCATTGAAACTCTGCATTCAAATGCCATACTTCCTGCAAATTTCCTGTGGCCTTTATTTTCCTCCTTTCCAGCGCAGTTTTGATGGCATCTTCTGACAGCCATTTAGACTTCTTTTTCTTACAAATTGTTAGAATATTCTTCTTTGCTTCTGTTTTAATTATATCTTTAATCTCTTCCCATAGTTCATCTGTCTCCTTCACACAAATTGAGTGTGTTGAATCTGTTCTTATACTAATATTGTATTCAGCTGGTATATTTCCAAGATCAACATTTGTGTGGTTTTCAGTTTCCGTAATTTCACATGTATCATAGTCACTAATAATTCATGGTCTGTTCCACAGTCTTCACCAGGAAAAGTCTTGACAGACTGAATTGCACTTCTCCATCTTCTTTGTCTAAGTATATAGTCAATTTGATTTCTGTATTGTCCATCAGGTAATATCCATGTGTATAATCTCTGTTTCTGCTTTTTACAGCAGGTGTTAGCAACAAACAAGGAATTTTCTGCACAAAACTCAACTAGTCTCTTCCCTGCAGTGTTACGAATACCTAAACCAAAACGACCTGTTATTCCTTGTTCCTCAGTTTTTCCTACTTTTGCATTCCAATTTCCGATAAGTAGCCATAAACCTTTCTTTGGTGTTGCATCTATCATTACCACTTCTTCTTGCCATAAAATTCCTGTATGTCTACGGTACCTACACCCAAAAACTGTGATAATGAATGAGAAGCTATACAAGAATCGGTGATAATCATATGGTTATCACCGATAATTTGCGCTATATGCATATAATGGATTTTAAACCATCTTAGAAGCTATCAGCCAGCCAAGATCAGTATTTCTGATTCTCAAGGACTAGACTATTTACGAATGCAAGTAGTTTTCGATTTGTAAAAATTAATAATAAATTAAGTGGGTAGGTCAGCTACATAATGCATTTCTATTATCTTAACTTATATCTGCATTTGGATCGCCCTGGTATAACTGTACCAGGGCGAAGTAAAAGACTTGTCATCTGTATTTTTAAGATGTTTAGATATCATTCATGGGAAGTATGGATCCATATTTGTTGTGCAGATGGTAGACAAGCTCCTACAAGATTTATCAAAATTCCTCCTCCTAAAATGACTGTATTCCACGTTAATGGTATAACTGCTCTGATACCCCCCCCCAAAGTCACTCAAGATATGTTCGCTATAATTCCCAAATGAATTATTCGGAAAAGGCCTGTGTAGCTCAGTGGAAGTGACACAGAAGTGGCGTGAACTCTGACCAGAGCAGACGTGTTTTTGTGTGCTCCTTAGTGTTCGAGCGTAAGAGGATTAGTGCTGCTAAGCCTTACCAGTGCGGGCACGCTGCCCTTAACGTACCGTCTGATTTCATACAGCATGTCGTCGATCGCGAAAAAATCTTCACTTGCTAATACAAGCTCACCTATTAAGGCTACTAGCTTTCAACAACTACCGGAAGGAAATGTTTCATCTGGCAATACCTCTTCAAGTACCAAGGCTACTGGATCTCTGAAGGATACATCCCCAGTCTCTACAGTAACAAATCTACATAACACAATGGAACAGGCATCAGCGATCTTCTTTCAGTCACCTGCTGCCAGTACAACGAAGGATTTCAATTCAGATGTTCTCTCATCGTTGAATCTCCCAGATGAACTAGATTGGAGCAAGGCCTGCATGCATCCTAGAGTGTGATCCTTCTGGCGCCCCATATACAGAACTGGATATCATCGAAAGTTTGAAAGGCAAGGTAAGAGGTTCCGATGTATGGCACCTTGGCTCCTTAAAGTTCAGTTATGTTTTCATAATTTCATTTAAACATGTTTCTTTGAAAGAAAAATTTGCTAAATTAAAATCGCTTAATGTTAATAACCATACATGTGAAATTATCCCCATTGAGATCCAGAAAATTAGATATTTTAATTCATTGGTTGCCCCCCCCAAATATCTAATAGATTAGTTGACATGCACTTTGAATGATTTGGTAAAATAGAATGTATTGAAAATGTATCCAATATAAAAGATAAAGAATGGGCGCATGTATTATCCAACAAAAAAAGATTGACTATTACATTGAATGACGATGCCAGAATAGAAAATATCCCGTACATTATAAAAGTTTCTAAAATGCCAGGTTTAGTAATCATTCCAGGAAGACCTCCTGTATGCTTCAGTTTCAGGCAGGTAGGTCATCTAAGAAGAGAATGTACAGCATCTAAATGTGAGCGATGCAAGAGAATTGGACACGATATTAAACAATGTCCAGGGCAGACATATGCCTCCATGTTGACCGCGCGCCCTTCGGGAAGTCAACCTAACACATGCGATGAGCTTGAAAAAGCAGACTTCCAGGAAATAACCTCAAGTATTGAATATGAGGCAGAGTATCGGGTCAATGAGAGCAGCACCCCAGGGCTTAACACCCACCGGCACGAGGAATGTAATGAGAATAACTCTCCGCTAAAGGCGGGCGAGGAGACTAACAGCCAAAGGTCAGTTTCAAATTCAGAAAAAGTAACAAAACCTGAAACTACAGAGAAAAAAAATCACTCCGAATAATACAAATGAAGAATTAAATAATAATTGCCCGGTTGAAGATGAAGAACTTCCAAACAGTGAAATAATTCAAACCATCTCGGTAACACAAATTACAGAAAAAAGTAAAACGGATTTAGAAAACGAAGTAGAGAAATCAGAATGGAATACTAAACAGACCCCAGTAAAGATAGCAAAAATGAATTTTACGCCTAACATCACCAAAAGCCGGAAGTCAAAACCCAAAGAAAAAAAAATAGCTAAGTGTCCGGAAAGAAAAGGCTCTAGAAAACTTTCAACTTTCTAACTATGACTCACAATCTAAAAATCATCACACTAAATGTAAACGGGCTAAATAATAAAACATCGATTCAACTAACAGTTAATTTAATCTTTCAACACAGACCCGATATACTTATGATATATACTTATGATACAGCAATGGAGGAAACTCGGCCCAATTGAAGAAGGAGAAGAAGAAGGAAAAATAAAACTTATACCGATAATGGAACCCCCGTAGTTAGTGGTAGACAATAATGATTACTATTACTATTATTACGGGCAATTCCAGGGAGTCATTAGACTCATCGAGGGAGCCCCCAAATCATATTCATCACAACTATTTGACATTCATACAGTATCTATCATACCTCGCCTTAAACTCATTCACTGTCACAACATCCACCAGAGACTCAGGGAGCGCATTCCACTCATTCACTACTCTAAAATTAAAGAACCCAGCTCTAACACCTTTACTAACCACACTTTTGCCCAGTTTCCATGGATGTCCCCTAGTCCTCCCACAACCAGCCCTGTTCTCAAAAATATCTTCTGAATTAATTTTATAGAAACCCTTCAGTAATTTGAATGTCTCAATCATATCTCCCCTTCTCCGCCTATCAACCAATTTTTGCAACCCACAAATCCTCAACCTGTTCTCATACGGTTCATTCCACAGACCTGCTATCATCTTGGTCACTCGCCTCTGGATCCTCTCCACCTCCTCCCCATCAAGAAGAAACCTAGGTGACCAAATCTGAGCACAGTAGTCTAGATGGGGTCTTATCAAGGCTCGATACAGAGGAACAATAACCTGCTTGTCAACGTATTCTTCAGCAACCAAGTGATTTGATGAGCTGTTTTGGTCACTTTTGCAATGTGTCCCCTAAATTTCAATTCCTTATCCACCAACACTCCTAAATCTCGTGCCTCATCAATTTCCTGGAGCAGGGTTCCACCAATGCAGTAAACTGCCGCCAATCTTTTCACCCCAAAATGCATAACCTTACATTTTGCCACATTAAACTGACATCCATTCTCCTTAGCCCAGACCTCCAATCTATCCAAATCATCCTGCAAAATTTGACGTCATCTGCATTCACTATTGCCCTACCCAACTTCGCATCATCCGCAAACAAATAAACTGTTCCTCTCAGATCATTTCCTATATCATTTATGAACAAATTAAACAGCAGTAGTCCAAGAACAGATCCTTGTGGCACACCACTAGTCACAGGCCATCTTGTGGACTCTACTCCCGAGTAAACCACTCTCTGATATCTCTCTCTCAACCACCCTCCTATCCATCTCACCAACCCTATGTCCATTCCCATATGCTGCAATTTACTGATTAGAATTCCATGTGGAATCCTGTCAAAGGCCTTGGCAAGGTCTAGTAGAATCACTGTAAACCCATTACCCTTATCCAGTTCAGCCGTCACTGTGTTATAATACGTGAGCAAGTTACTGAGGCATGACCTACCCTTCACAAAACCATGCTGTCCCCGATACAGTATCCCATTTTCTTCTATCCAATCTTGTATTTTCCTCTTGACTATTTTCTCTAAGACCTTGACAATGATTCCTGATATGCTAATCGGTCGGTAATTTACAACAGCAGTCTTGGAACCACCTTTATGCAGTGGAACTATTTCCCCCTCTTTCCACCCGCTCGGGACTAACCCAGACACGAGACTCAAATTAAACAAAATGGTCAAGGGTACTGACAATTCTTTAGCTGCTCGTACAACTCGAGCTGGTATACCATCCAATCCCACAGATGTATTGACATTGAGGTTATGCAATAGACTACTCACCTCCACTTCATTAACCACAATTCCCGTATAATCTACTGGTTTATTCGTTTCTGCATGTCACCACCTGGATGATATACTTTTGCAAAGTGCTCACTCAGTAACTCAACTATCTCAACTGATTCAGTTACCTCCCTACCATCGGCATTCTTTAAAATCAATCTGCCATGTACATTTTTCCTTTTACTTGCTACATATCTAAAAAACTGTTTAGGATTCTCTTTAGCCTGCATGGCCAATGTTCTTTCGTAATCCTTTTTTGCTTTTCTTACCACACTCGTCACCCTTCTGGCCTGCGCTTTATACCGTTCATGTGCCTGCTGGTCACCCTTCTCCTTAAATTCCCTCCATAGTTGTTTCTTTTTTTGCAACTCAAGCTTAATGGTGTTATTCATCCATTTAACCCCTACTTGATTTATTATTCGGACTCTAGGTATACAGTCAGCCATTGCTTCATGCAAGCACTTCTTAACTACCTCCCATGCACTATCGACTTCTAGTCCTTGCAGTTGTACATGCCATGGCACTGAACCAATCAAACTCCTAAGCTTGTCATACTTTCCTGCCCGATAATTCCACATGTACCCTGTCTTAATTGAAAATTCTACACCTTTATCCACCTTCCAAGTTAAGACCCTATGATCACTCTCACCGATTGGTGGCAATGTGGTCATATTTGTTACAGCCAAATCCTCAGATGTAATTACTAGGTCAAGCACTCTCTGACCCCTAGTATTTTCCATTACATGCTGTCGCAGATAGTTATCCCTTAATAACCGCATAAAATCCAGTTCCTTCTTCCCGTGTGTCCTCTCCTCACTCCAATCAATGCGACCATAGTTGAAATCTCCCATAATAATCACCCTCCTTCCACCCATTTCTTCTATTTGCTTGTGCATACTGTCACCACCATCTTTTCCATCACCTGGTCTATAGCAGCACCCAATTGTATATTTAGTTCTGCTAGCCACAATCTCACACCAAATGGCCTCAAATGTGCTCTTTTCTCTATCCTGCAAATCAACTTCTATTCTCCTTGGCTGGAGCTCATCAGCTATCATCAACAATACTCCTCCCCCCATTTTATTCTCTCTGTCATTCCTGAACACACTATACCCATCACATTCAATCCCACTAGTTATATCATCTATAGTCAGCTGTGTTTCACTAATACCTATAACCTGTGGTCTGGAAGTGCCAACCATGGCCAAAAACTCTTCCTTCTTGTTCCTAATACTCCTAGTATTAGTGTACATGAATTTAAGACCCCCATTAGCCCCAACCCTACCTTGATGCCTTATATTAACTATCTCACTCAGATTTGTTGTCCTTATTTGCTCTGGCATATTATATTCATTCTTACATTCAACTGCCTCCATAAGGACTGTATATCTACCCCCCCCTAATAAATCTAGTTTCCCTGAATTTGCACATCCACCACATTCAGCAACACTTTCTCAAGTCTTCTTACACCGTAACCATTCAAATGCAAGCCATCCATCTTATATGGATCCTTTCGCCCATCAAACTCACTCCACACATCCACAAATTCCACACCACTCGTCATACATAACCCACGCATAAAGTCATTTGCAATTATAGCCCTCCTTTTAAACATTTCACTGTCATACCGTGGCAAAAGACTAATCATTCTAACTCTCTCACTTTTTTCTTTTGCTACCTCAAACAATTCATTCAGGTCTTCTATCATTTCCATTTTATCTCCTTTCAAATCATTCGTACCTGCCACAACAATCATTTCTTTCACCCTTTCCTTTTGCTCTCTAATAGACGCAGTTACGTCCTTTATGGTCGCACCAGGTTGGTACGATTTTGTCAAATCCTCTACTAACACACCTCGTACTAACGAGTCTCCATACAGCACTCTATCCTTCATTTTGTTCATGTTCACATTCATACGTCTATTTTTCCTGTCATACCTTTTATTATTGGTTGGTTCATTCAGTCTACTTTTGTTCATGCAATCTAGCTGCTGTTTTGCTCTTTCTATCGCACTATTCAACAACGCGATCTCACTCAATGCATCTATCTCATCTTTTTTGTTCTCTGAGAAACCATTTATACTATCATTCACACTTTCTACATTCACACTCTCACAATTTTCATGTACAACCTTGCCGTTTCTTGTCATATCCCTATTTCCTTCATTCTGAAGGTTGACAAAAATATCACACTCACGATCCGAAATACACTTCAATTTCGCATTCTCCCTACATTTTCTACACACATTCAATCCTTTATCATCATCTAACCACACTCCGACCGCACTCCGCAAAGCGTACATTTCACAGCTAGTACACTGACTGATTTCTTTTATGCTACCGTTCTTTGATAACGATGGCGAACCTTCATTACTGGCCGCCATTTTCCTACGCACAGGTGCCATATTTATCTGTAACGTGTTTTGTCAAGTTAAACGTTATAACACACCAAAATTAGACGCACTAAAATACGCAAGGCAAACAAAACAAAACTACACAATATTAAGTAATTTGTATCGATAACTGAAAATGATACTTATCTTATCTGGAGCTTGCACGAACACTACTCATTACGAATTCATCTAGCGGCGACTTCCCGACATAGATTATGTTATAAAACACTTTAGTACACTAACCACGTTAATAAAGCTCTAATAATATACCAAAATTAAACACTTAAGTCCATTAAATTGAATCCAAAACACCAATAAATCAACAAAAAACACAAATCTCTCAGGAGCTCTCCGATAGCACGTCCGTTCACCAGCTAGCCTCCACTATCTGAACATGATAACCCACTATCTGAACAAAAAGCATAATCCCAGATAAAGGTGCTGTTAACGTAGGCTCATTCGCCACAACGAGAGGAATAATGACAACAAGATATCAAATCTAATAAAAAAAATAAAATAAAAATTAAAAAATTAAAAAAAAAAAAATTGGAGCCTGTGTAGCTCAGCGGATGTGGCGTTTGCATACCGCCGCGCTTGGCCGCACGAAGGAAGACTTGGTTTCGAGTCTAGTCGGCGACTAGAGGAAATTTTTCTAAGCCTTTTTTCGACCGGTTCCCGAGTTAGTCGATCTTTGGCACGGGCAAGCAGGTTTTTCCTCCCGGAAACTCGGGTTTTTCGTCCTGTAAACTCAAGAAAATCGACCGTAGAACCCACATTATTTCAGACATTAAATATATTGTGTTAGGGTTAGGGACCACGAGATGGCGGCACATTTGAGCCGTCTCTCTTCACTGCGTACCGCTTAATTAGTGATAGCCTTGGGCCATCTGTCTCTGATTGGGTACCAGTGGAGATTGAACTGCCCACTCAGTCTCCAAAAGTTAGATAGGGCTAAATGGCCTCGCCTACTCCCGTATACGGGAATAAAAAGGCGTTAGCTTAGCTTAGCTGAAAAAAAAAGTATATATGTATATAAAATAATTAAAATAAATAAATAAGTAAAAGTTTAAAAAAATAATAAAAATATTAATAATAATATATAGGTACGCCTATATATAAGGGATAAAAATGTTATATATATAATATATATATGTATATCTAATTGTGTAAGAAAAAAAAATGAAAAGTAAATAGCAAATTACTCCTTAAGATAAGTCAATACTACTCTAGTAATAAATATGTAGATTAAGATACACTACCAGACATATGTATATGTTCTTGTATATACAGACACAAGGACAGTAGAAATGTCAATTGTAAGAAATGCAGATAACATAAGTTCATAACATGATAATAACCCAAAATGTTAATAGGATATATTATCCATTTATAGACCTGTAACTAATTCTGCAATTCAGAAAACTTTGTATATAAGAAACTACAGATTTACCTCTTAAGTTAAGCAAACAATATAATGTTAAAGCAAGATGGAATTCTTTTTTGTAAAAATAAGAGTGCCTGCAAAAAAATAAAATCTGCATGAGATATAGAGATACTACCAAAATATATGCATATATATAAATGTAAATAAAAACATAAGCAATGTATATATTTTAAGAATAAGATGTGCATTTAAATTAAGTTAATAAAATACTCATCCAATATATGTGAACAAAGATATAAAATGAAGATATATGTAAAACGAATTGTACATATGGAAAATGTCAATGCTAACATATACTGTATATGTATGTATATGTATGTGTGTGTGGGTGGGTGTATATGTATATATATATGTATATGTGTGTGTGTGTATTTGTGGGTGTATATGTATATATGTATGTATATGTGTGTGTGTGTGTGTATATGTGTATATGTATATGTATGTATATATGTATATGTGTATGTATGTATGTATGTATGTATATATATAAACGAGAATAGACTGATCTGATAATGGAACTTATAAATAGACTGAAATCACTATGTAACATATACCAACAAAAATAACAGCTCAAGCAATTCAATAGGACAATAAGGAAAATAGAAATTGAGCATGTGATGTTGTATCTTATTTAAACAGTGATTGTAAAACAAGTGTCATAAGTATATTGTAACGAGTAAATGAAAATGCCTAATAGAATTAGCAGCCTATGTACAAATTGTAAATAGCTGTATATATATATTTATTTTTAAATGTACACAGCTGCTGTTGTTGATACAAATAACCTCAGTAGAAGTAGCCTCAAGAAATGTAAATCAAAATGTCAATTAGAATAAGCATTCTATGTACAAATGTATATATTGTAAATAGTTGTATATATATTTATTTTGATTGTACATAGATGCTTTAGTGTTAATAAAAATATACTCAGTGGAAGTGACTTGCGTCTTCTGCGCTTGGCCGCTCGAAGTTAGACCTAGGTTCTAGTCTAGTCGCTAACTGGAGGAACTTTTTTTTAAGCCAGTCTTCAACTGGTTCCCGAGTTAGTCGATCTCTGGCACGGGTAAGCAGGTTTTTCCTCCTGGAAATTCGGGTTTTTCGTCCCGTAAACTCAAGAAAATCGACCGTAGTACCCACATTATTTCAGACAGTAACATATCTTGTTAGGGTTGGGTACCAAGAGATGGCAGCACTTGTTCGCCAGCCTCTTCATCGGTGGTTGCTATAATTAGTGATAGACATGGACCAGCTATCTTTGATTGGTGACCGATGGAGACTGAACTGCCCACTCAGTCTCCAAAAGCTAGATAGGGTATAAAAGGCCTCACTTACTCTCTATTAGGCAATAAAAGGCATTAGCTGATTTATTATTATTATTATTTGGAAATTATATATCGCATTAAGATTTGGAACACTCCTAAAACGTGGTAAAGTTTTCTATTGTGAAATGTATAATTTATCGAAGCAGAAGTGTTTATTTCTAGCGTTAAAGTACCACTATTATTATGAACAGTTAGAACACAATCCACAGCATAGTTTGATCTGGGCACTGCAATGTCCAATAAGTATCTGATAGAGCTATCGAAGAAATAGGGATCTATCAATGTTCACATCTTATGTTGAAGAACTCGTTAGATCAAGAGCTCAAAAGACCGAATCTTACAGTGGATTGCTCTTTCAAGCGAAATTAGCAATACATCAGAAGAGAGGAGGAGCTGGTTATAGTCATAATATAATGGGTACAGGTCCCCTGTACTCACTATAATCAACAGTATCAGGAATTCTTATTTTATTATAACATGACAGCTCCAAGGACTCATCGCGAGAGGAAATTATACCACATAACTACACTATTTAATCCTCCATCTACATGCTACTATGCTCTATTCCAGCCATCTATTCCCACGAATGGTATTTTTATATATGTAAATTGCGTGTGTTCTGTTGCCGATTTGAAATAGAAAAAACCGAGTTTCCGGGCGGGGAAAAGTCTGCAACCACCGTATAAGATCGATTAACTCACCTTCCATGGTGCATTTAGAAGTAGATAAAGTGAGGATCACCACATTATCGTAAATGTGTGTAATAAATGCTACAATGACTGAATAACTGAACTCCCATAAGTCCGAAGTACAGTGCAGTATTATTAAAAATTTGTATCAAAAGGAACCAGAAAACAAAAATGCTGAGACAAAGAATTTCAGAGGTCCATTACACAAACAAAAGTAATGGCATGCAAAATGTCACATAGAATATGGTGACAAAACTATGTTGTCAGCAAAATGGCTGCAGATATACAAACTTAGTGAATCCTGAAAGAGTCCTCTCCTAGTAGCTGGTATATAAATGTCAAGACATTTATATACCAGGTTGTTTACGTCTTGACATGGTTTACAGGATATTTTTCGGGGGTAGCAAAGATGATAAAACTCAAAGTGGTGCTAATGTGCTGGCAAAGGTTGGTCGATTGGTAGAGCCTCTGCTACTAATGGCTCAGTTAAGTAAGTTTGAGCGCAGATAGTAGTTGGAAGGGGACCAATCGTTCAATGCTGTTGGCACACTCTCCCTCGATGAGTCTTTGGACTCCCTGGAGTTGTCAAAGAATAATAATAATAATAATAATAATAATGTCGAATAATGTGTGTATTATGGGAAAGAAAAGGGCAATACAGGGATAACAAAGAGTGAGGCTATTTGGTGTAAGATAGATTTCACTAAAATTAAATATCGAGTAGGATTTTATTATAGGCTTCTGAACAGAGAAAAGGTATTCACTGATTAACTCAATAAAGTGACTGCCTGTCATGGAAAATTTCAATTTTGCAAACTTATGGAAATTTAATAGTATTCAGAAGGAAAATGAAAATTCAGTCGTTGATGGATAATCGTGTTATAATGTGACACAAAGGACAACCCTAGTGAATGCAAAGATTATACCAGAGGATACCATCGTATCCTCTGGTAGGTATCAGGTAGAATTTAGGATGGGAGATGGGAGCTGGTGTCTATTGTACTATCCTTGCTCCAAGGTCTTCAAAATCATTAGAAGCTATGAACTCAACTCGAAAGAAGTGTTGACAGTGCTTCATGATTACCTTATTATCCGTGGAAACGAGGAAATGGAGGGTGTTAGAGGATTTATTGTTATTAGAGATCAACAACTGGTGAGTTGGTCGAAATGGATTAATGGAAACAGTGTTTCCATGCATTCCGAGAATTATAGAATACAATAAATAAATCAAAAATTAACGACTGTAGAAAGGAAAAAAAAAAGTAGTGGGATAGTAGTGAACAGTTAGTCTTTATTATTATAGTTAATATTATGACTGTGAAGCCAGGACTCATTACAAGAGGCCAACTTATACACCATCCTACTCTAATTCAGCCAACCCCAACCATTGTGTATCACAGTCTGTCTGCCATATATATATATATATATATATATATATATATATTATATATATATATATATATATATATATATATATATATATATATATATATATAAATGCATGCCTTTTTTATAGGAGGCTAACTAACTCATATCCAATGATAAGTGCTTATTCATCACATCATCATCATCATCATCATCGTGGCATGTTTCCAAAGGAAACATGTCGGACTGTCCTTCCAGCTGAACTAGAGATGCAGCTGGAAGGACTGCATCACCACAGATGTAACTCTGGTGAAGAAGGGCGTTTATGATTATGCTAAAGCAACATAATATGGACATTAACAGTCTCATAGCCTATTAAATATCCGTGTTCTGTGGTCATTTACTATTTTTTGTGGAGGGGTAATGAAATATTATCAGTATGAGAGAGGGCTCATACAGGAAGAAAAAAAAAAACCCCGAAGTGCTCTCAGTATGCACTGAGTAAAACTAAGAATGATCATGGTAATTAATATGGTACTAGTAGATGATTATATTAAAGTGATAGATGAAAAAAGGTGAGAAAAAATCTGAGTATTTTACTGTGGAGAAATTAGAGACGATTTTAACGATAGTTGATGAAATATTAGTATTTCAGAAAGCAGAAGTGAACACTGCAATAAGCTTAGATTGGATGTTGCTTCATTTGGAGGAAATGTATTGAATAACTGGAAGTACCTCTGATTAGCATATTTAACACTGGCCTCGTAACTGGAAGTCACAAAGAGGGAAAGGAAGTTCATTGCACAAAGATTTTTAGAGAGAGAGAACAAATTACGGACCCATCTTGACTGGTAGTTAAGATACTCTACTGAGAAGATTTGGTTTGTTTTGAATAATAACAAAAATAACTAAGGCTAATGAGGCCAGTATATCATGTATGTCCATTGGCGCACCCAGGGAGGGGGGGGAGATGGGGGCCCTGTCCCCCAATAGAAAAAGGAAAAAAACATTAGAAAAATTTCCAAAAATCTTTTCCTAATTAAATTTTTTTTTTTTTTAAATTTATGTTGTGTCGTGTCTTCCATTTCTATGCTACTTATGAATTAGCGGTCACATAAGGTGGGAATACCCTATAGCTCTCGGGAATCCTGGCTGCTGTGAATGCAAGGCGAACGAAGTAGTGCTCGGGCGCTACTTCATTTGCCCGAGCCGAGCCAGAGGAGATCACAGGAATCATGTATTGGCGATCACTGCTGATGCTCAGTCATAGCTCATATGCAATGCATAGTGTGTATTCTCAAATCATCTACTCAACTCGTCCCCCCCACCAAGATTAAATCTTGAGTGCTCGACCCCCTCCAAGATTAAATCCTGAGTGCACCACTGCCACACACTATAGCATGACAGGACGTCCTGACATCTTAGACATTGCCATATTCCGAAACATCACTCATCAATACAGGGTAAATGCAGTGGACCTCAGATCTGCCCACAACTCAGTACTACTTCATTTAGGCTTAGAACAAGAAAATACTCCTGACCAGCTGTCAGTAATGAACTGGGGAAAGCTACTCAACACACTCCACGAGCTCATAGGCCCAATCCCAGCTATGAAATCTAAAGAGATTATCAATATCTCAATAAACAACCTGGAAAAACAGATAACAGCACTTCAAGCTTCTAGCTTTACAATATCATGCTCAAACACCAACTGCATCCCAGAAGAAATCATGAATCGCATCAGCGAGAAAAACAGAGTCAGGTACCAATATCACAGAATGCTGGAACCTCAACCGAGACACCTATTCAGTCCGACAAGCACTGAGGAACCATTGGCACAACAGCAGGAAATGAAACTGCTGTCCCTAAACACCAAGGATCATTCACTATGGAAGATGACAAATTCTCTCACAGAAGACTGCAAACCTCTCCCACCAATCCATGGTGAAACAGGTTTGGTCTATCATGATGTCAAGAAGCCAGAAACCTGCACCAAGAATTCAGATAAACAGTGCAGCCCAACCTATACACATGCAGACCTAGATTTCATCATGAAATTTCACGCCTTCATACACTGCACAATGAGGTGCATAAATGTCCCAAATAACACCCTACCAATGTCACCACGGAAATACAAGAAATAGTCAAGAAACTAAAGAACAGGAACGCATTGGGCCTAAACAGGATTTCCTCAATGGTCATCAAACTACTACCCTACAAAGCAATTATGCAGCTTGCAGCAATCATTAATGAAAACTAAGATTTCACTACTTTCCGCAAAGTTCGCAAGAAGCTGACAATCTTAATCCCGAAACGGGGAAACCAAAGCAGTTCCCTCAGAAGTACTGTCCAATCAGCCTGCCTTCCTGCCTGGGAAAGATTTTTAAATGAGTGATACTGACAGGATTGCAGAAAATCGATTGGCTTCCACAAGCATTCCATTGTACAACAAATCGTGGAACACATCAGTGTTGGATACAATTGGAAACAGCATATGAGTGCCATCTTTCTTGATATTGCAAAGACATTGGACAAAGTCTGGTACAGAGGACTACTCTATAAACTAATCAATGTCAAACTCACATTAGGCTTAACTAGCCTTACGGGTTCTTATTTTCAGGATTAGAAGCTTTGTGTGAAACTACAGGGAATCAGATCACATGGATACAGGATTGCAGCAGCAGCAGTTCCCTAGAGATCCATATCATCACCTTTACTCTTTGCCATCTATATGGCCACCACAATCATTATTTCATTAGTGCGTGGGAAATTATGAAAGAATATTTGTTAGCAGCAATGGTAATTTGTATTCCACGAATAAACAAGAGGACACAATTTGGAGTAAAGTGGATGACGAACAATATTAAACAGGAATTGCATGCAAAAAAGATGCTATGGAAGAGATATAAGGAGACAGGTGAAGAGAAGATGCATGAAGAGTATAAGACACAGGCCAGAAGAGTGAGTAGTATGTAAGGAAAACGAAACTGGAATATGAGAGGAGATTGGCCCTAAGATCCAAAGAAAATCCTAGGGAATTTTTTTAGCTGTGTGGCCAGTAGGAGGAGAAATGACTGTGGAAGAATGATATTGTGGGATAAAAATGGGAATAAAGTGACTGATGCAGAGGACATAGTGGAATTATTCAATGAACACTTTATTGGAGTATTTCATCCTGGAGGAGTCAGTTTTAATGAAAGAGGGATTGTGCATGTTTGAGGTTTAGAGGTACAGGAGGAGAGTGTGTTTCAAATACTGAGTACTCTGGATGTCAGTAAAGCTGTGGGACTGGATAGTATTTCACCACGAGTTTTGAGAGAATGTGCTAGGGAACTGACAGTGCCTTTGACCTGGCTTTTCAATGAAAGTCTGGCTGCAAGAAAGGTGCCCATGAAATGGAAGGAAAATAAGATAGTGCCATTGCATAAGGGAAGTAGCAGACTGGAGGTGTCCAATTATAGGCCAGTTTGTGTGTCATCAGTAATTAGTAAGCTCTTGCAGAAAGTAGTGAAGGACTGTATACAGCATTGGGCAGATGAGGGTAATGTTTTCTCTGATAGTCAACATGGATTTGTGAAGGGGTGCTCTTGTTTTAGCAATATGCTAGCCTTTTATGATAAAGTTACAAGAGCGTTAAATGAGGGAAAGGCATATACTGCAGTTTTCTTAGACTTAGCGAAGGCATTTGACAGGGTGCCACATGATAAGCTGATATTTAAGTTGGAGCACATGGGTCTGGATGTGAGATTGGTCAACTGGATTCAGGATTGGCTGTCGGATAGGTATCAGAGAGTTGTGTATGGTGGGGAAGTTTCAAGGAAGCAGAGGGTTACAAGTAGGATCCCATAGGGCTCAGTACTGGGACCTATATTGTTTAACCTTTATATCAATGACATTGTCAGTGGATTGCAAGGGGATATTCAGTTGTTTGCAGATGATGCGAAGCTGGGACGGATTATTCGTAATAGTGCAGATGCGGCAAGATGATTTGAATAAGCTAGATAAATGGGCAAATGAATGGGGGATTTCAGTTTAATGCAGCAAAATGTAAGGTCTTGAGGTTTGGGAAACATCGATGGGACACTGCATACTGTATGGGAGGAGTCATACTGGAGGAAGTAGGGGGAGACAAGAGATCTGGGGTTGATGATTGATAGAAACCTGAAATTTAGGGGACATATTGCAAAGGTGGTGAAGGTAACACAGAGAATTGTTGCAATAATGAGAAGGACACTGACCTGCAGAGATAAAACAGTTATCATTCTGTTGTATAAGTCTCTGATCAGACCACACTTGGACTATTGTTCTCAGATTTGGTCCCCAAGATTTGAAGGGGATAAATTAACTGCAGAAAGGGTACAAAGGCAGATAACAAAGATGGTTTCAGGACTGTACAATGATAGTTATGAGGTTGGGCTGAGGGAATGTGGACTGCAGAGTTTGATGGATAGAAGAAGGAGAGGTGATATGATTGAGACTTTTAAACTGTAGTCTGTCAAGACTCATCAAGGGGGAGTTCCCCCCTAAGAAATACAAAGTCTATAGTAAATACTATAGTAATGCAGAAAGCTGCCTGTCCACAACAATTCATATGATCCATACATCAATTTGGGTCTGATCATTTTCTGTAAGAGCAGCTTGATTTCTGTGCCTACTGACTGCATTGGTTCAGTAATAGGAAAGTTATCCTTTTGCTTTCTTTGCTTTTGAATAGGCATAGTCTACATGGGACACAAGGTGAAGTCCTTTGTCTAACCCTATCTCTAAGTATTGGGTAACTGGCTGCCATGTAATGGGGTATCAAACATGATTAAATCGCCGTCATGGATGTGCCCATTTTCTCATAAAGAGGACAGTAACACTCTGCATTGACATTGATGTGCATTTCCTGAACCACTGATCTAATTCTATGATCTCATCTAAATCTGCAGCTATTCAGTTACCAATCATAGCCTGAGGGCCAGTATTGTGGTGTCATCTGTGTATACAGCCACTCTTGTTATTATTATTATTATTATTATTCAGGCCTCCATGGAGTCAAAAGACTCATCGTGGGAGGTCCTTCCTAAGAAACACAAAGTCTATCAAGACTCATCGAGGGGAGGTCCCCCTAAGAAACACAAAACCTATCATACCACTCCTTAAATTCATTGACCGTTCTCATTCTCATCACTCTATCAGGCAATGCATTCCATGGTTCAACCACCCTCCATGCAAAGAAACCACTCATCATCATCTTGCTCACAGCTTTCTTTTGTAACTTCCAAGGATGGCCCCTTGTCATCACTCCTTCCCACTGTTCAACCAAGTGAAAGAACTCCCCAGTGTCAACCCTGTAACCACCTCTCAACAGTTTAAAAGTCTATCACATCACCTCTCCTTTTTCTATCCACCAAACTCTGCAGTCCACATTTCCTCAGCCAATCCCCATAACTAACATTGTACATTCCTGAAACTGTCTTTGTTATCTGTCTCTGTATCCTTTCCACAGTTAATTTATCCCCTTCAAATCCTGGGGACCAAATCTGAGAACAATAGTCTAAGCGTGGTCTGATCAGGGTCTTATACAACGGAATGATAACTCTTTTATCTCTGCAGGTCAGCGTCCTTCTCATTATTGCAGCAGTCCTCTGTGTTATCTTGACATCCAGACCTATGTGCTGAAACTTAAATATCAGCACCCTGTTAAATGCCTTCGCTAAATCCAAGAAAATGGGAGTATATGCCTTTCCCTCATCTGCTGCTCTTGTAACTTTATTATAAAAGTTGAAAGTTTATTTTCACTTGGTTACACTATAATAAATTTAGTTTAATCCTTTATCCAAGTGTGAGCAAACAAAGTTTGCGCCTGAAAATATCTTTAGGACTGAGGTAAAGTAGTACAATACCAGGCAACTCGCAGCAAAGGTGGATCAATCTCTTGACTCCTTGTCTCAGTATCTCCCATAATGCACAGCACATCTCCTTGCAGACATGTATACTGCTTTCATTAAAGGGGGGGGGCACTACCCATACCGGTTTCGACCTTTATTGGGGTCTCGTCAGTGGGAGCCAGGCCCAGAGTGGAGATACTATGGCAAAAGCAATAGGAGAGGTCATCCTTACCTATAGACACACCTTTTGGCAACTCCTATAGGTAAGGATGACCTCTCCTATTGCTTATGCCTTAGTATCTCCACTCTAGGCCTCGCTCCCACTGACGAGCCCTCAATAAAGGTCGAAACCGGTATGGGTAGTGCCCCCCTTAATGCATAGCCGTATACATGTCCGCAAGGAGATGTGTGAGCATTATGGGAGATACTGAGACAAGAAGTCAAGAGATTGATCCACCTTTGCTGCGAGTTGCCCAGTGTTGTACTACCTTGCCTCACTCCTGAAGATATTTTCAGGAGCAAACTTTGTTTGCTCACACTTTACACCAATAATGTGTTCATTGAACAATTTCACTATGTCTTCTACATCAGTCACTCTATTTCCATTTTTATCCCACAATGTCATTCTTCCACAATTATTTTTCCTCCTACTGGCCACATAGCTAAAAAATTCCCTAGGATTTTCTTTGGATCTTAATGCGAATCTCTTCTCATTCCAGTTTTGCCTTCCTTACCATACTCTGGATTACTATGCTCAGGTCTGGTCACATGGTTTTCTTGGGAATGAGGAAGTGGTGGAGAGGATCCAGAGGCAAGTGACCAATATGGTAAGTGATCTGGAATGTTCCCTATGAGAATAAATTGGGGGTTTGTGGATTTCAAAAGTTGGTTGATAGACACAAAAAAGGGGGGGATATGATAGAAATATTTAAATTACTTAAAGGATTTTATAGGATTGATGCAGATGGAATGTTTCAGCACTTGGCTAGAGGGAACAGTTACCTAATCCCTGGAAATTAGGTAAAGGTGTGTCTAAAGATGTTATATATCCCACTATGATGATGATTTCTCTAACACAGAAATAGCATATCAAGAATATGAAGCAGCTTCAGGAGACAAACTATCAGGTCATCCCAAAAGTAATGTTGTTTTTAGTATTAAGTTTTGAAATGATATAAAAGATAAATCACTTGCTAATTTAATCAAGTATATATTCTCCATTTGAATCAATAACACTCTTCCAACCTTCATAATGCCATTTCTATAGAATTCAGGAGGTTTGGAGGCAAAGAAGTTGCATAGTCTCAATTTCAGTGTCTCTAATGTATTGTATCATATTGTTTTTCGCTAATGCAATGTTGCAAGCTTTGAAATAAGTGGTAATCTATTGGTGCAAGATCAGGAGAATGTGGAAGCTTTTCCCAGCCGAGTTCCTTAATCTTGGTACAGGTGATTCTTGCACTATGAGGGCGTGTCTTATCATGGTGAAAAACAACACCCTTTTAATTGACCAGAGAACACCTCTTTTTTATTTTTTCAGTTTTTCATTCAATCGATCGAGTTGTTCACAGAATACTTCAGCTGTGATTGTTTGGTTTTGTGGCAAGAGTTCAAAGTGTGTAATGCCAACCATATCCCATCAAACGCTTAACAAAGCCTTCTGAGGGTGAAGGTTTTGTTTTGGCTGAAGTTTAGCCTGTTCCCCTGAATGAACTTAAACATTCTTGTAAAGTATCCACTTTTCATCACCAGTGACTACATGACTCAAAAATGGAGATTGATCCTCTCGAGAATGAAGAGCAGTGCAGATGTTGACGTGCTCTCTTTGATTGTTGTTTGTCAGTCCGTGAGGACCCCACTTGCCAAGCTTAGACACTATTCCAAGTTCTTGCAAATGGCAATGAATGATCTATGATGATGAATTAAGATCTTTTGCTAAATCTTCAACAGTTGCATTGGCATTTCTTGCAATAGCAGCTTCCAGTTATTGAGAGAGAGACAAGGTGCCTAGAGCGAGGGGGAGTCTTTGAAGCTAAAGTCCCCTTGTTGAAATTTTTGGAACCATCACTGGCACTTTTGCACATTTTGTACAGTGTTAGTAGCATTATTGCCTTTTTTTGAACTCATAAAGCATGACGTGTCTATGTGCTCTTCAGTGACCTCCATAGCAATAAAGGATTATTTAAGCAATAACTTATGTATGATGTTCTTGCAAGGTGGAATTCCTTAGAATGAGGCCACCTCAGCTTAGCAGTACTTATTATTATTATTATTATATGACTCCTCCATGGAATCTAAAGACTCATTGAGGGAGGACACCTACTCTACAACACCGTCTCCAGCACTCAATCCACCAATGAATTGCAACTACCATCACCATCCACATCAACGGCATCTACCGCCTACCATCATCACTAGTATTTTCACGATCACAAACATCCATGCTCATGGATTCGAACCCGCAGCATTTTGGCTGGAGAGCTGATATGCTAAATACTCAGCCAACCAGGCCAGCAAATAAAGCTTTATAAAGCTTTAAAAATAAATTTAAAAATTAATGTTTAGATAAGCTGAGACACATCTGAACAAGTACAGTATAAAAAGACAACATTTTGGGATGACCTGATAAATACATATAAAACTGCCAGACCATGGTGCAGCAAATGGAGAAGCTCAATTTTCTGCACCACAGTCCATAATTTTCCTCTGCAAACTATTGGTCTGCACAGGAAAACAAATACTTGGAAAACACACCCTCTTATGTGGATAAGAACTGGTATATATTAATCAAATGTTTCAAGCAAGTACTAGGGAAGTGGGCAGCAGTATAACCCTCTGCTTCCATAAGAGGAAAAAGCAATAAAATTAGCTGCTAGTGTCCTTCAGCATACATTAAATATTCAAACTTCTCTAGATCACTTCATCAAGAAAATACAATCAGAAATGTACTGCTTTATATGAAACAAAAACCAACTGGCTCTCTTACAAGCTCTGTCTTCCTCTTCATCATATGGGAGAGCAAGGCATGGTATCTCTGAATTACAAGCTAACAACCCTACATATGCTATTTTTCATGAACAGTTAACGTCATGAAAAGCTACAAAAACAGACCACAGAATACATCTTCTCTTCGGCCACTAGAGATCTCTCAATCTCCACTGTCCTACGTATTACAACAGTGCACATGCTGATGCAACTGACTACCTTCTACAGAGATGTCCTTGAAAGGTGGAAAAGGCTAGACCTAAAACACACAGTGAAAGCAGCATCACTTCCTAAAGTACTCAAGGAGCTACTCTTCCATAATAACATTATAAGAAGTCTCTGATCATTAATCAACAGCTCTTCTTCCCTGCATGTGATGGTGACATGTGAGAATCAGCAGTTATTTTCTCCCCAGATCTCACATGGTATTGTCTGCGATCCCAAGCAATCCTTGAATATGAGAACCAAGCAGAACAGATAGATGCTGTCAAATCTGCACTTCAGATAGCCATGCCAGAAATCACATCTGAAGTAGGTCTTCAAGAATCAATAGTAGAAAACCTGATGTCTGCATACCTCTTGTAAACCCCAGTAATGCGAGGTGGTCTGAAAAGTTCTCGGCTTCGACCACAGATGGCAACACTATCGGCAGGATTTTTTTTTTCCCTAAGTTGGTACATCTGTCATAAGCATCCATGTGAAATTACAAGTCATTCTATCAAGTAGTTTGTTTTATACAGCTGTCTGAAGCAAAAGTATTGTCCGTATCCTTTGAAATGGATAAAATTGAATATCGTGCAGTTATAAAATTCTTTGTAAAAGAAGGTTAACACCAAAAGAAATTCATTCGAAGTTTATACAAATTTATGGACACTCTTCTCCTTCATTTTCGACAATTAAGAAATGGGCTGTCAAGTTTAAACATGGCTGTATCAGCCTTTAAGATGATGATCCACATGAAGGACATCCAAAAAACTGTAACAACACCAGAAATCATTGATCAAGTGCACGATAGTATTGGATGACAGCGAGTCTAAGTGCGTGAAATTGCTGAGACTATAAGGCATTTCAAAAGAATGTGTAAGATATATTTTGCATGAAGAATTGCAAATGAAAAAGCTTTGCGCAAGATGGCTACTGCGCTTGCTCATAGCAGATCAAAAATGCACTCGCATTAAAATCTCTGAACAGTGCTTGGAGCGATTTTTAACAAGAATAAAACTGATTTTGTGCATCGATTTATTACTATGGATGAGACTTAGATTCACCAATTACACACCAGAATCCAAACAGCAGTTAAAACAGTGGAAAGAAGCCGGTTGTTCAGTACCAAAGAAGGTAGTGTTGAAGTTGGTACCATCAGCAGGAAAGGTCATGGCATCAGTGTTTTGGGATGCTAAAGGCATTTTGTTTATTATCTTGAAAAGGATAAAACAATAACTGGGGAATATTATTCTGATCTTTTAACCAGACTAGAAGAAAAAATTCATGAGAAAAGATCCGGTTTACAGAAGAAAAAATCATCTTTCATCAGGACACTGCACCTGCCCATTAAGGGATCTGCACTATGAATTGTTGAAACATCCATCCTATTTCCCCAGATTTAGCTCCCTCTGACTTCTATCTCTTCCCAAAACTAAAACTCCCTTGCTAGTCAGCGTTTTTCTTCGAATCAAAAGGTGATTGCAGCTATAGAGGCGCATTATCATTATTATCATTATCTGATACCTCCAGGGAGTCCAAAGACTCATCGAGGGAGGGCATCTACTCTACAACTCTCCATCTCCACCACTCAATCCAACTACAGCGAACCACATCATCTAAACCAATGCCATTTACTGCCCACCATCACCACTAGTTTTTCTACAGACAATCCACAAACATCCATGCCCACGGCGAGATTCGAACCCGCAGCCTTTTGACTGAGAGCAGATACGCTAACCATTCGGCCAACCAGGCTTGCAGATCTTACTGAGAACCACTACAGGGATGGGATAATGCTGCTGGCACATCGCTGGAATGAATGTATTAGGGGAGATTATGTTGAAAAATAAAAATTGAAATTATAAATTTGTTTTTCATTGTTAGGCCGAGAACTTTTCAGACCACCCTTGAAAAATGGTGGCACTCAACTCAACAACATACACAAGTTGTATGATTTTCTAATCCAAAGGACACAGCAAGCAACTTTACTAGACAATCCATCATAAGAAACATCACTTAAGTGTGAGCTAACTAAAGTAAAGCCATTAAACCTGACACTGACATACAATGGAGAATGTGGCACAACACTCTCCTCACCGCTACTATTATTACACAAATTCCACTGTGAATTATCAGAGAATTGCCCCTTCTGCAACAGAACCAGAACAATTCATCACTTCTATCTGGGGTGCCTTGTAAACAGCAACTAATCCATTCCTCTCGATAAACTGCAGTGTCACCTGCAGCCAGCAGCATTCAGAAGCAGAATACTTGAACCTTGTTCCTACACCATCTAGAAACCTCCCAGCCTGTAATTATTTCTTTATAACTGTGAAAGCAGTGATATATATATATATATATATATATATATACCTTTTGTCTCCTGTACACAACTGGGGAGAGAAGCAAATGACCAACTATTTGTAGCCTTTAAACAAAAGATGAGAAGATGGCTTCTCCATCAGCATCATTATCACCAGGAAAACAACACCCTCATCCTCTTCCACCAACACTGGAATAAAAGGAGCCAATTTCTGGCTCAGAAGGATCACAATCCAGTTTCCAATGATTTTCCAGCATATTTTATGGCTAGAACCATGTGAAGAATGATTCTAAAACTGACTGTAGAATTTCATCAGTCATGTAAGTACTACGCTTAACAATCAATGTCTATGTAAACTCTGCCAAAAAAAATCCAGTCTTTTGTACTCAAGACTGCTATTCTTTAATAACAAATAAATAAAAAATAACAATAAATTGGCATTGTGGGCAAAAGATAATGGTTGCCAATTTAATGTTGCAAAATGTAAGGTTAACCACCTTACCGGTCATTATGGATCAGATACACATCCTCATATTCTTCGTATCCATCATATATTTCAATGTAATATCAATGGTATTACAATTTTAATATGCACTTCGTATCCATGACAACCTTGACGACTATAGACGTCTTGGCCGTAGAGTGGTTAATGCGCTTTGGGTTGAAAAGATTGCATAACTGTGTATTACGTCAATGATACATCAATGGATTGCAGGTAACTGATGATGCCAGGGACTTGAGAGTAATGGTGGACATAGAGTTGAAGTTCAGAGGGCATATTGCAAAAGTTGACAAAATTGCTCAAAGGATTACTTGAATGTTGAAAAACACATTAACAAATAAAGTAAAAATAGGGAGGACATTATCCCACTTTACAAGGTGATATATCATTCAGCTGCATCTTGACTACTCTACACAAATTTGATCACTTGGGTATCTTGGGGATCAGGAGGAGGTGGATAGGATTCAGAGACGAGCGACCAAGTTGCTGACAGGTCTGTAAAATGCTCCTTATGAGGAGGGTTGAAGGTGTGTAGGTTGCAAAGTTTAGTTGATAGGCAGAAAAGAGGAGACATGATAAAAACTTATAAGTTATTGAAGCAGTTTCATTAGTCTGACACAAAAGAAATTTTTCAAAACAAGTTGAATAGAAAGAGCTAGGATCACCCCTGGAAGTTTGTAAGAGTGTGGTTAGTTAGAGCGTGTGGACTAAATTTTTTGCTTGGAGAATGGTGAACGAGTGGACTGGATTGCCAGAATTATTTGTGGATGAGATCTAAGAATGAGTTTCAGGAGAGCTATGATAAATATTGCATGTGTAAAGGTTAGCATGGGTCACTTGTATGAGGTATTGACTCAACAGAGATATCCATATAATAATAATATAAGCAGTTCTTTTGCAAAAGAAAGAAGATAGCAAAGCAACTGAAACTAGATGTCTTTCTTAAGCAAACACTCAAGAAAAAGACAGAAAATAAACCACAATTAATACAAAGCTTTCATCTGCATTTTCTCCACCTGCTAGGTCTGATGATGAAAATCTACTATTACTTTTCCACTGATTCTACTAATTCAACCTGTTCTTATGGCCTTTCCTTCAAGCTGTCTTCACTTATTTTTAAGGTAAGAACCTAATTTTAAATAATTATGAATATAACAGTTTTTGTTGCATTTTATTAAAATTATCTATCATGTTTGGTGATGTTTTGGTTATGAATGTTTTCAATCTCGAGTGGTCTACCTTAACTCTAATTCCCATAATTTCCCATAAGATCTGTTATTTATACTACTGCGTGAATGCATTGCACAAGGGTTGCTAGGAACACAACTGTCTATCATGTAACAAGCACCAACTGTACTTTCACATAGGACTAGCTCATCATCTGTTGAAATTAATTTATGTAAAAATGTTCCACACATTCTAAATGAAATTCAGACTCTATTTTGGCAAACAAAGAGCAAGTTGGGTCATTCAAAGGATTTTTATTTTACCCCCCCCCCTCAAAAGGTTGGAAACCTCTAATACATAGTAGTATTGTTATTGTACAGGCACCTCCATCCTCCATGGAGTCTGAAGACTCATTGCAAGAGACCCAAACTATCCACACAATCTATCATACCTCTCCTTGAACCCATTAACAGACAAAAGCACTCACAATTGACTCTGGCAATCTTCCATTCATTCACAATTCTCCAAGCAAAAAATCTAGTCCTCACAACCTTACTAAACACACCTTAATTCAACTTCCAGTGATGACTCCCTTGTTCTGGCCCTTCCAGCCAAGTGCTGAAACATTTCCTCTGAATCAATCCAATAAGCAACTTAAATGTTTCTATCATATCCCCTCTTTTTCTCCTATCAACCAACTTCTGCAATCCACACACACCCTCAATTTGTCCTCATAAGAACATTCCACAGACCACTCACCTCTTAATCCTCTCCAGCGCTTCCTCATCCCCAAGAAACAAAGGGGACCAGGCATGAGCACAGTAATCCAGATGTGGGCATAGCAAGGCCATATAAAGAGGATAATAACTTTTCTTTATCTCTACATGTTAATGTGTTCTTCAATAGCCAGGTATTATTATTGGGTTACCTTAGCAATATGTGCTCTACACATTAATGCTCTGTCTACCACCACCACCCCTAAATTTCTAGCTTTATCTATTTACTGGAGTACAGTGTATCATGCTACCCAGCTTGTAATCTATATATATATCCCCAAATGCATAATTTTACATTTTTCCCACATTAAACTGATACCCTTTATCTTTTGCCCATACAGACAGGCTATTTAAATTGTCCTGCAGCTCTCCACATCAATGATTAACTTGATTAACTATTACTATACCCAATTTTGCACATCAGTCACAAACTGAATATTTCCTTTCAGGTTATTTCCTATATCATTTATGTACAAGTTAAACAACAATGGTCCCATCACTGAACCTTGCGGCACACCACTGGTTACTGGTTTATGCCTTGATTCTGCCCCTCGATATACCACTTTTTGATATCTGTCCAGCAGCCACCCTCTTATCCACTTAATCAGGGTCATATCCATTCTCATTTGTTCTAATTTGCATAGCAAAGTTTCATGTGGTATTCTGTCAAATGTCTCTGTAAATCCAGCGGAATCATCGTTTAGTCATTTCCTTTATCCAACTCTGATGTTACTATTATTATTATTACATTACACCTCCAGGGAGTCCAAGGACTCATCACAGGAGGGCATTTTACTCTGCCTAGCTAAATTCATCTCACCCTCTCCACTATTACTTAATTCTCCTACTACTACACGACTACTCCCATCAACACCATCTACCGCCCATCTTAACCATGAACAGTTTTTTGTCTGTAAATTGCATGTGTTTTCCGAAGGCCGATTTGTCTGTGCTTGGGATGAAAATCTTGTGCCATTATAAAAAGAGTAAATAAGGAATGACCGACCCTTCACAAAGCCATGTTGTCCCTCATACAGTATCATATTTTTATCAACCTATTCTTGAGTTCTCCTTTTGACCAATTTTTCCTGCTACTGCAGTCTTAGAACCTCCTTTATGCAAGGGAATTATTTTGTCATCTTTTTGTTCCCTTGGAACTCTACCAGAGCTGAGATTTAAATTAAAGAACCTAGTCAGAGGCATTGCCAGTTCCCTAGCATATTCTCACAAAACCATAGCTGATATCCCATCTAATCCCACAGCTGCATTTACATTGAGATCTGCAACATCCTAAGAACCTCCAATTCATCCACCTCTGTTGCTGCATTAGTATTTGTTACATATATTAAACCAGTAACCTCACTAGGATGATATACTCTTGCAATGTGGCCACTCAGTAACTCGACTATTTTATCTGCTTCTGTCACCTTGTGATCATTATCACTCATTAAGGTTAATTTTCCATGGTCATTCTTCCTCTTACTTGCCACATAATGAAAGAACTCTTTGGGATTTACCTTGGCCTGATCAGCTAGATTCTTCTCATAATCTGATTTTGCCTTCCTTGCAATGCTGGACACCTTTCTTGCTTGAGCCTTGTACTGTTCGTGAGTTTGCTGGTCACTTTTCTCTTCATATACCCTCCACAGCATTTTCTTCTTCTGCATCTCATACTTAATGATATTACTCATCCATCTAACTTCTACCTGATTAACTCTCCTCACCTTAGGTATAAAATTTAATATTGTTTCCTTGGGATGACCCTTAACTATCTCCCATGCACTACTAACATTAGAGCTAAGTATTTATGATATGCACAGATTTGAGCTTCTTTCTAAGCTTTTCATAATCACATGCCTTGTAGTTCCACATATCTCCCTAGTCAAGACCACATGGTTACTTTTCACCAATTAGGCTGATATGATTATCCACAATAACACAATATATGTGTGTGTGTATCCATAATATAGCTCATATCCATAAATTATCTCATGTTTACATTTTTTATATCCTTTCATGCATAATACTTCAGTAATTTATTGTTATTATTATTCAAGATTTCCATGGAGCTACAAGACTCATTCTTGGAGGCCCATCTTAATTAATTAAAAATATGGTAGCCCATATTTTTTAAGGTGGGAGGGCCATCTTAAACAGCACAAAGTATCATACATTCCTTTAATTCATCACCATTCTATCAGGCAATGCATTCCATGGTCCAACCACCCCTCCATGCATAAAAGCCACTTCTCAATGTCTTACTCACTTCAGTTTAAAAAGTTTAAACATTTGTTATTAATATGCAACACCTCCAAGGAGTCAAAAAGACTCATCTAGGGAGACCCACTCCACAACTCTCCATCTCCACTACTTAATCCACCAATTACAGTGAACTGCCACTACCATCATCATCATCATCTATACCAACACCATCTACTGCCCACCACTACCACTAGTATTTTTTGTCTATAAATTGCATGTGTTCTCAAGGCTGATTTGCTACCTCCATATGAGATTGACTAACTCACCTTCAACTGAAAAAACCCATATAAAGATTCCCCTCATCAAAACGAGAATCAAACTTAGGCCTTTTCTAATCGAAGGACACAACATAACATTGTTCTTACAACTGTACTATGAAAGTACTTACAACTGCTGGAAAAATCTTCACCTCAGTTGAACTGAAAAATATGCATTACAGAAAAATGAAATCTGAGAAATCATTAAAGTACTGGGTCATCGCCATATCTTGGGCTGTCGACCTGTTTGAACACTTATCCTAATTCCAGGCTTCAGTGCATCCACTGCATCTGAAAGATTACTATAGCCTCCTAACAGGTGAGGTGAAAGTAATGTTTCTTGCCTGCTCAATCATTTTGTTAATCTTTCCTGGAAACACAAATGTTAACAAGGTTCTGAATAAACATAACTTACCTCCATATCCACATGTACCAACCATGACAAGGGTAATTCTCTATATTCGCTCTATACCTTCCAAAAGAATACTTCTGATTGTTCTATTTAATCAGCTTAATTGGCTACTACTTTTTTTAGGAATATACTCTTTTATTTAGAATGGAATCACCACTCTTATCGCTACTGATCAATGTTCTCAGTATTGCAGCAATCCTCTGGGTTATCATCACCACCTTCATGATATGTACCCTAAACTTTGAATTACTATTGACCATGATCACCCTGAAAATCTTCTTCCTCTAGTATAGTTCTAACAACAGAGTATGTAACCTCCCATTTGCAAATGGCAAATTTCAAGAAAAATCCTCCTGCAAGATCACAGTATTGGCACAATTGCTAAGAACTTTTCCAAGCTTCACATCTGCTAACAACCGAACATCTCCCTGCAATCCAGTGACAATATCATTGACATAAAAGTTTAACGGCAAAGGTCTGAGTACTGAGTAGCTTGGTGGAACCTTTGTGGAATACTGCTCTCCAGTACACACTACTCACTGATATCTATCAGATACTTAATTTCCAATCCAATTACCTAACCAGATATCCAAATCCATATTTGTAACTTAAATATCAACTTATCATGTGGTGTCCTGTCAAATGCCTTTGCTAAAAAGAGGCGGATCTGCCTTTCCCTCACCAACTACTCTTGCTGCTGTATAAAAAGCAAGCAAATTATTGAGACAATCTACTGTCTATTATCCTGCTGGTAAGTTGCTGTCTGAGACTTCAGCACAGCGCTTAATAATGCTTTGATGTTTTGCAAATGCAGATTCATATTCATGGCTTTAACAGTTTCAAACATTTACTACTGCTCTGTGGTCTTTGTGAATAGGATGTCCAGGGAAAGCAATTTTCCATTTTCTTTCATCTTGGGTTTGCTAGTTTGTATTATGTGGATCAGTTTATGAATTAACTTACAATAAGTTTATTTATTTAGTAAGTTAAATTATTATTATTAAAACACTAGGTTATTAAAATTAAGGTTGTGTTATTAAGGATCTAAGTATTATGGTCTTCCAAAATGATTAAGAACATTCAAACTAATCATTGAAACTCCATGTTTATTTTAATGAATTACACATATCACCAGATAGAAATATACCAGTTTCTCATGAGTAAAAAAATTACAGTTAGTTCTTTCTTTATAGTAAATTCAATCACTATATAAAAAATCTCTTGAAAATCCTAGCCAAAGAACTATTATATGAAGTGAAAGAAAATTCACAA